>NC_063197.1:8625829-8633329 GCF_017589495.1 Alosa alosa
AAGCCAGGGGCCCCCGCTGGCTGGCATCGGCAAACCGAATCGGCGGCGTCAGTGCCAGGCTTTTCATTTAACGGCCCATCCCCGTGGCAACGTCAGCCCCGCTCCGCTCCGCTCCGCTCCGTGCCGCGCCGAGCGGTGGAGTGGAGAGTCACGCGCCTGCCCGATTTCATCAGATCACCGCTACCCTGATAAGACAGTGGGACGTGTGCAAGCCCCCCCGGTGCAACGAGAAAAAGAGAAAGACAGAGAGAAAGAGTGAAAGAGAGAGAGAGAGAATGTATGAGAGAGTGAGAAGAAGTATAGACAAAAGAGATAGAGACACAGACACAAAGACACAGACAGAGAGATAGAAAATGACAGAGAGAGAGAGAGAGAAAGCGACAGACACAGACAGAGGGAGAGGAGGAGAGATGAGAGCTCAGACTTGTGCTGTCTTATCACCAGAGGCGGTACAGAGAGGTGATTGAACAATGTCTCAGTCCTGTGTTTGTCTGTCTGCCTGTCTGGCTGCATCTCCACCACCACACCACAAATTGATTCCTTGCTCTAATAAAGTTTAATTAGCACAACTCCAGGTTACAATGTTCTCTCCACACAACCTCAACAGACACTCCAAAGAACACAAATTGTCTCTCTCTCTCTGTCTCTCTCAAATTCAAATTCAAAAGGTGTTTTTTGGCATAACAAAAAAAGGTATTTCTATTGCCAAAGTAATCATATGGAAGAATGTATAGAACAAGCTATTCAGATGTGTATAAACATATATATTTGCACTCAGTGTAGATCTGTAGCTAGCAGCTATACCAAGACATTGTGTATTTCTTATTTTTACCGTATTTCTCAGTATGTATATTCATGCATCTCTCTCTTGCTCTTTCTTTTTTTGGAGAGAGTTGACAGTTGAGTTGAGAGTTGAGGGCACAGCAAAAGAGAATGTGTATGTCTCTTGTTCGGAGAAGATGAGTATGTATCTGTTGTGTGAAAGATGTGTGTGTGTGTGTGTGTGTGTGTGTGTGTGTGTGTGTGTGTGTGTGTGTGTGTGTGTGTGTGTGTGTGTGTGAGAGAGAGTATGTGTGAGAGCAGTCATATTGATTCAGAACAAATCTAGTCTGCTGTGATCTGACCTTTCACTGCAATTACAAACGACAGACCTGATAGACTATCGATTGCTTTCTCACCCTTCCTTCTTTCCTTCTTCCCTTTTGCTCTCCCACTCTCTTGGCCACACACACACACACACACACACACACACACACACACACACACACACACACACACACACACACACACACACACACACACACACACACACACACACACACATTTTTATGAAGAATAAAATCCAGAGAAGTTGGTCATTCTAAAGCACTTTAGGCATGACTTCCACATGTACTGTACATGACAAGAGACGTTACATCACCCTCCTCTAGATTGCAGCTGACTCCTCCCCGCAGACCTTGATGAAGAGTTTTGGTAGAAAGACCACCAATCTGGCAACCGAAAGAGGCATGGTCCCTTACACACATGGCCCTTACACACACCAACATCACAGCTGCCACTGATAAATGCCTTACCCTGCTATCTCATATATTTTAGCAATACAGTTGATGTTGTGCCGTTTAAGGTGTTTTTTTAGAACCTTTTTTTGTGGTGTGGTCCGACCTATACTGCATATCAGCATATTAAATAATACAGGCAGTCTGTCCACATGACAGGTGCGTTTTATCTTTCTTAACATGAAGTACATTTGAAGATGATACCTTTGACTTTGCCTACCATAAAACATTTTTCAAAAAGAGGCAAACTGTTGCATGCTATCTCATTGTTGGGGCATAACAATAATCAGTAAGCTAGCATTAGCGCATCTCACCAGACCTGTTACAAGCAATGTGTTTACTAGCAATGCTAACCAAGGCCTCCGAGCGCCAGTGAACAGCGCAGAGCTAGACCTTCTGTATTTCAGCCGGACCTCCCCAAGAACACCCCCACACACACACACACACCACCAGCACCATCACCAACACACTGCACACTGGAGGTAATGATCGAGTCCCTGCTGTTGATTTATTATTATTATACTACATCAAAAAACCTAATCACAGGAAAATCAATTGGTATTTATTTCTACAGAGGACAAAAGAGGGAAAGGAAAAGTGAGCTAATAAGAGAGAAAGAGAGAGACAGAGAAAGGTGGTGTGTGTGTGTGTGTGTGTGTGTGTGTGTGTGTGTGTGTGTGTGTGTGTGTGTGTGTGTGTGTGTGTGAGTGTGTGTGTGTGGGGGGGGTAATACAAATGGAGGGGTAGTGAGGAGTGTTTCCATGAGAGTTGTGAAGGTCAAGCATTTTGACTTTGATCTGAACATCTGAAGGCTAATTAGAGTCTGCTTTCAACCCCATCCGGCCACACGGACACACACACGCACACACACACACTCTACTCACAAATGTCAGACAACTTTTAATTAGGAAGCTGTCTGTCAGTTACCCACAGCAACCCTGTGGACCTTCAAGTCTCAACCCAACCTGAGATGATTCTTGTTCTTTCTTTCTTACTTTCTTTCTCTCTCTGTCTCTTTCTTTATGTCGCTCTATCTCTCTCTGTATAGGTGACGACTGCTTAGATGTGTGTATATAACAGAATAAAAGAGAAAACAAAAAACAAATGAGAGACAGAAGTAGAGCTCCCTTGAAGCCAAAGTTGGTTGAAGTTAGTGTTGAAGTGGTAAAGAAACCAACTTTGTGGGAGTAAAAAGCTGCAAATATTGTGATAAGATCAGGACATCTGCAATCGAAATGCAAATGAACTAAAGGTCTTATTTTTTTTTTGTAATGTCCTGATGCATTACATTTACATTTATTCATTTAGCAGACACTGTTGTCGGAAGATACATACAGTATGTCAACTATATTACAAAGGATTACCTTGTCCCCGGAGCAACTTGGGGTTAAGTGCCTTGCTCAAGGAGCAACTTGTGGTTAAGTGCCTTGCTCAAGGAGCGATTTGGGGTTTAGTGCATTGCTCAAGGAGCGACTTGGGGTTAAGTGCCTTGCTCAAGGAACAACTTGGGGTTTAGTGCCTTACTCAAGGAGTAACTTCGGCCTGTGGATGGTGGTGTTGAGTGAAGGGTTGCTGGTAGAGGATGATACTGTTTCACACACAAAGACCAAGGAGATGGTGGTGGATTTCCGCAGGTCTAAGCCCACTCTGCTACCAGTCCACATTGATGGGGTCAATGTGGAGGTGGTTAGCACCTACAAGTATTTGGGTCTCCACCTGGACAATAAACTGGACTGGTCAGCCAACACTGATGCACTCTACAAGAAAGGGCAGAGCAGGCTGTACTTCCTGAGGAGGCTGCGGTCCTTCAATGTGTGCAGTAAGCTCCTCAGGATGTTCTACCAGTCTGTTGTTGCAAGCGTCCTCTTCTATGCAGTAGTATGTTGGGGAGGAAGCACAAGGAAGAAGGATGCGGGGTGAATTGACAGGCTGGTAAGGAAAGCTGGCTCTGTAGTGGGAGCTGAACTGGAGTGCATCACTTCACTATCTGACAAAAGGACCCTGAACAAACTGATCAACATCTTGGACAATGAGTGTCACCCACAGCACTATTGTTAAGCAGAAGAGCCTGATCAGCTGGAGACTTCGCTCACTGCCTTGCACAACTGACAGACTGAGAAAGTCATTTGTCCCCACGGCCATTGAACTGTTCAATGCCTCACTTAAGGGAAGAGGAGAGATAGACTTCTCTGCATAATCTGTCTGCCTCTTCACCCCCTCCATGTTTGGATACTGTCTGTCCACTAGCCACTTTTACCACTGTCTTTATGCCTCACTGTTTGCGTGCTATATTAGCACATTAGCAAGCACATATGCATAACCCCCTCCATGCCACAGCCGAACTGTGGCCACACTTATACTTTTTCTTTAAATAGTTAAATATATAGATATATAGACTTTACTTTACTTTATTTCTGCATTGTTGCACTGTTGGACTTACTCATTTGCACTATCACCATGACCACTATCACCATTGCACTACCACCATGACACTCATTCACACAGAGCACCTTACCATACCTTACTATGCATAGAGAATCACAGGCTCAGTCCCTGTCCCTAATTGATTTAGATTAAATGTTAGTATAATTTGTATTTTAGTATATTTAGCATATTCTTTATCTTCTACTGTCCTTATTGCTTAGTTGTGTTTTTAAAATATACTTTAATTACTCTTTCTGCTGTTAAAGAATGTGTTTGTGTTGTCTGTATGCTGCTGAGACCTTGAATTTCCCCTGGGGATCAATAAAGTATCTATCTATCTATCTATCTATCTATCTATCTATCTATCTATCTTCTTTCTCGCAAACACACACACACACATATAAACACACACGCGCACACACACATGCATGCATACACACACAAGCATGCATGCACACACACACATTCACATCCAAATGCAGAGACACACACGCATGCACACACACACACAGACAAGCACATACACACGTACGCACGCACACACACACACACACACACACACACACACAGACACACACGCATGCACACACACATCCACACACACAGACAAGCACACACACATAAACACACGCACACACACATATACACACACACACATGCACACACACACACACACATACTATCAGTATAGACCATTATCACGGCCGATAAATAATTACAAATTCAGTAAAGGAAAACCGAATATTGATTCTTCATTTAGGCTGCATTTCCAGTATTGGCATTATGTAGTTTATCCACCAGATGGCATAACGTCTTGCTGCAAGACACACATGTGTTACTAGACTTGTTACTCACTTCCTACAAGGACAACACAAGAGTAGCTTACAGCAGAGAATGTCTAATAGGGGTAGAATGATTTTCACATGAAATGTAGCTCCCATTTCTTCTTGAAGCCGAAATAAACCTGAGAATGTTTATTGGACATGCTTGGTTTTTACTGCAGGTATGTCTAATCTAAAGGTAATCTTACACCAGCTTAAAGTTATATCTATAGGTAAAATAATGTTACCGTTACCGAGTGATGGAGGCTAGTTTGATTGTTGGTGGGTTTTTTTTAAAACATAAACGTGGTTATACCAAGCAAATTGATAACAGCAATTAATTGCTTTGTATGTTGCATTTAGACCACAAAGAATCTACACGAAATAAATGTGAGCATCTGAGCTAACGTTCATTCCCAAACACCCACTACTACACCCTAGTTTCAGTCTTCAATTTCTTGCTTTTCAACAAAGGTGTTTCAAGTAAGGAAGAGTATGGTTTAGGCTTCAAAGACTTAAAGTAAAGTAACTGACCATATTTGTAAAATGTTTTGCTTGCATAAAGGGGGAGTCATTAAGCATAAACTGCAAGGATGTGCCATTAAATGGTTCAAATCCTGCCTTGAAGGGCGAACTTTTAGTGTCTCCTGGCAAGGGCAGCTGTCAAAAACCCACAAGCTGCCAACTGGTGTTCCACAGGGATCAGTTCTTGGGCCCCTTCTCTTTTCCATTTATATCACCTTACTAGGCAAGATAATTTACCCTCATGGGTTTTCCTATCAATGCTATGCTCACGATACACAACTGTATCTGTCTTTTCCTCCCGATGACTCCACAATATCTGCCAGGATTTCAGCTGGCCTGAATGCCATTTCTATCTAGATGAAAGCCTGCCATCTGCAGCTTAATTTAGCAAAAACCGAGTTGTTGGTATTTCCAGCTAAACCAACTATTCCCCATCAGATAAATGTCCTGTCTGACTCACTCTCTTTGTCCCCATCTAGCTCTGCACAGAACTTGGGTGTATTAATTGACAATGGACTAACCTTTACAGAGCACATTACTGCAATAATAATCCAAACCAAAGCATGCAGATTTACACTGTACATTACCAGGAAGATAAGACCCTACCTTACACAGTATTCAACACAACTCCTAGTACAAACCATGGTCCTCTCTAAACTAGACTATTGTAATTCAGTACTAGTTGGTCTCCCTGGATGCGCTGTCAAACCATTGCAGATGATCCAGAATGCAGCAGCCCGTCTTATTTTTTCACAGCCTAAGAGGGCACATTTAACACCTCTTCTAGTATCACTACACTGGCTCACTATTTAGGCCAGAATTTAATTCAAAACCCTGACTTTGGCCTATATGGTTGTCACCTGGTCAGCGCCAACTTACCTCAGCAAGTTAGTCCAGATATATACTCCCTCTAGATCACTCCGTTCGTCCAATGAGCGACTTTTGTGCAGAGCGAATGTCACCATCAGGTCTCAATCCAGACTGTTCTCGTTCTTATTACCTCAATGGTGGAATGAGATGCCAAATGTCATTCATTCTGCTACTAGTTTGGATTCCTTTAAAAAAAAACATCTGACACATCTGTCCTCCCAGTATTTCTCTGTTTAAACTGTCATAGCCTTTTTTACATTTTGATAAGTCTGTATTTGCCTGCAAACATTTTTAGGCAAATTCGTATTCATATTCATAATATGCACTATATATCTTTACAAACACAATTTCATTGCATTTCTTACACCAGTAACTATGGTGTAACTATTAACTTGTGCCAAATAGATATTTTTAGTAACAATTTACAAATATTAACAAAGGGTTAGGTAATGACTAGTTTGCTATTTATTATGGGACCTTATTATAAAGTGTTACCAGTTATTATAATGAATATGTACTGAAATCTAATGTTGAAATGAGGATTTGTATCTCAGAGGATAAGAAAGGAAAACCTTATTTACCTGAAAACCTATTAGGAAAAATGAGCCTGATTTGCATATCAATGTTGTTGACTTTTTTGTTGTTGACTGGTTTGCAGAAGCGGTAGGGATGAAGTTTGGCTACTGTGTGTCTGTCAGGGATGCATTTCATGTGTGTCAAAAGGCTCATGGATGATATTTCCTGCGTGTGTGTGTGTGTGTGTGTGTGTATGCTTAACTCTGTGGAGGATGCACAGTTTGCCAACTCTGTAGAAACAGGGTCATGCTCCCCAAATGCGCATCGATTGGACAAGCTCACTGGTCACACTACGCTAGCGTGAACAAACATACACACACACACACTGTCTCTCTCTCTCTCACACACAGAGGGGAGAAAGAGGGAGAGAGGGAGAGAGAGAGAGGGAGAGATGATGAGTTGAGATATTCTGGCTGCTTTACTTAATCTGACAGAAATAGGCCAGCAGTTTCCTCTTCTGTGCTCTATTTTGTAAGAAATGATGGACATTTGAAACATCGCATTCATCTCTCTCTCTCTCCCTCTGTGTGTGTGTGTGTGTGTGTGTGTGTGTGTGTGTGTGTGTGTGTGTGTGTGTGTGTGTGTGTGTGTGTTTAAACCTGGGTCCACTTAATTCAAATAGTACATTTTTGTCATTTTGAGCTGCCCACTCCAGAAACACAATAGCCTTGTCCATTTTATGCTTTATCCACTACAGATGTCATATTGAACATTTGTATTACTGTACA
>NC_063197.1:8635829-8640829 GCF_017589495.1 Alosa alosa
TAATTAATAAAGGCATTATCTCCAGTGCTTGCACAAGCACACCTGGAGATTTAGTATGTGATTGCAATAAACCATGATATGGATAACTGTGGTGCCAGTTACTATCAGCCTCCACGCTTTGTAAAGAGACTTCAACACACACACACACACACACACACACACACACACACACACACCACGCTTTGTATATTACTCCCAGGCTGCCCTGTAGCAGTGGAGATGATAGGAAACCCACGAGACGGCCATGGATAGTGAGTCCATTCCTGGCTGTGCACAGAACAGTATTATGCCATTTATGTGCTAGTCATTTTACAAATCAGTTTATTGACTGGAGTCTGGAAAGGCAGGAGGTCACACTCGGACACTGAGAAACCAGCCGATGAGAGAGGTCAAGTCCAGCTAAGCCACATTTATTGATATATAACACTATAGAAGAAAACAGGAGTTGTACCACAGGGCTTTACAGCTACAGTTAAAGATTAAAAAGACGAAAGAAACAAAACGGAAACAGATGAAACATTAAATGTGCTACAGGTCATAAAACCAGTGAAAGTGGAAAATCAAAAGAGAAAGATAGAGTAAAGTTAAAAAAAATAAAACAAACCGTAGAGATCATTCCAATCAAATAACCGGCTAATATGCTAATGTTAGGACCTGAGGAAGGACCTGAGTAATTCCTCTACAATATGATGATATGAGACATGAGCAAAACTTAAACAACTAAAAAAAGATATTGACAGATGTCCAATAAAATAACTGTAATATGCAAAGAAGTGATGAACTAGCCCATCATATTCCTTCCTATTCCTCCATGATGTGTAATGCACACTCTTGGGGTGGCCGGAGGAAGGGTTCGAGGAATCCCGATACAATACTGCATACTGAGACATGAGCAAAATAAGATATTGAGAGCAGTCCAATAAAACAACAGTAATATGCAAATTAAGTGATGAACCAGCCTGTCATATCCCTCCATGATGCGTTAAGCACACCCTTGGTGTGTGGACGAAGGAAAGGCTCTGGGAATTCCGATACAATACTGCATGTCTGAGAGAAGGGCGTCCCGTGGAAAGTGCAGTCCATGATGTGACAGGACAGGATCAGGAATTATATTCCTCCATGACATTTAAATAATTTCAAAAGGCCCAGCCCCCGTGCATGTGTGAAGCCTTCACATAACTCCAGTGCATAATGAGAGTGATTTGTGAAGGCCTGTCACCGTCTCGCTGAAAAGACCTGCGTTTAATGCTCTGTGAAATGCTTCAGTAAATAGGAAAAGCTGTCATCGAGCCGCTGAGAAGTATTGAATATATTCTGGTGATGAAGTTCTGTCTTCGGGTCTTGGAATTTATTAACCGTTCAGCAAAAAAAAAGAAAAGAATATATCACAATTTCCTCTTAGTCTGACAAATCACTATGGTTTGAGTATTTACATTTTCATGAAAAGCTACAGCCATTGTCTAATTGCAATGATTATTCGCTATGTTTTGAGGCTGTTTCACTCCCACAGAGAATACAACCAACCCTGTAGGCCGCTCATAGGATTTTTCTTCTGATCTCTTTGTTATCTTGTTTTCAAATTCAAAAGCACTTCTCAAACAGATCTCTCCATTTAGCCAATATTATGTGCTCTGATCATCAGCAGCGTTAAAACATGCCATCCCTTTGTCATTAGGGATGTCAAACACACGACTGGTCATTAGGGATGTCAAACAAACGACTGGTCAGTTTCTCTATGCCTCGCTGCCGGTGTGCTTGTTGTTTGAGACCAGGACAGGTGTGTTAAGACTGAGACAGGTGCAAATGACTGGAGCTGAGTGATTTAAACCTACTGATGGTAATTACAGACCCCTGATGGGAGCTGACAGACTATCCATCCCCCCCACCCCGCTTGCCGCACTGTGGGGCAGGGAGCGAACAACGAGCTACTGCCGCCACCATCGCTGCCGGCAACCAACGGCACCAGCAGAGCGAGAGGAGCATGGCGACCCTGGAGCCGTTTGAAGTCTGATTGCTGCTCCGATCCTATTCCTACTCAGTCTCTCTCTCTCTCTCTCTCTCTCTCAGTCTCTCCCCCTTCTCTCTTTCACACACACACGCACACACACACATGCATGCACTCATACACACACACAGACTCTGTCCCTGTCTGTCTTGGGTTTCTTCTCATCTTTGCTACCCGCTTGTCCTGTCAGATTCCTCATGTGGTGGTCTCACAGCATGTCCACACACACACACACACACACACACACGCTTGAACGCACACACACACACACACACACACACACACACATACACATGCACATACACATACACACACACTCACTCACTCACACACACACGCACACCCACACAAACATGCACACTCACCCAGACACACACACACACACACACACACACACACACACACACACACACACACACTCAGAGGCATTGACATGAATGCAGAAATTTTGAACAAGCATTTCATTAAAATGACTTTCACCTTCCTAATTGACAGAACAGTGCAGAATATAAATGCTGGCTTGTGTGTGCATGTGTGTGTGTGTGTGTGTTGTGAATGAGTGTGGCACTGTGACATTAATTAATCATTCCTTCTTCTGAGCAAAATCAGCATCTTCCAAACGTACACAGAAGCACACAAACACACACACATGCATATACACAGTAATTGACATGACCATTTGATGTTAGGTAATATGAGATTCTTTGCATTATTAATAATGTACTATTAGCATATTAATGAGCTCTGCTCCAAGAGGTTAGCAGGGGATTTGGTTGGAAGTCAAGCAGTGAGTGGACAGACACACACACGCACGCACACACACACACACACACACACACACACACATACACACACACACACACACAGACATTACACACACACACACACACACACACACACACACACACACACACACACACACACACACACACACACACACACACACACGTAGAGTTCCACTGCTATCAAAAGATTGACAGATGTGTCATTTTGACCACCATTAGAGGAGAAATAAAGTAAGAAAAGGTCTCCCCTTCCCTCATGCTTTTCCCTTTTCTTTGCATGATTTGAATCACCTGGGGAGAGAAGTTCCTTGCCCCTCACCATCTCTTTCTCTCTCTGTGGAGGGTGTGTGTGTGTGTGTGTGTGTGTCACAGTGTGTGTGTGTGTATGTGTATGTGTGTCTGTGTCACAGTATGTTTGTGTGTCACGGTGTGTGTGTGTGTGTGTGTGTGTGTGTGTGTGTGTGTGTGTGTGTGTGTGTGTGTGTGTGTGTGTGTCACAGTGTGTGTGTGTGTATCTGTGTGGGTGTGGGCAAGTCTGTGTTTCTTTTTACTGCTTTCTCCGGTGACAGCTTTAAAGACCCGTGCTTTATATCCCTATGGTACAACTCAGTGATCTTTTAGCTTTGCTATGTGTCAGTGAAAAGTATGTCGGAACTTGAGTCTGTGTGTGTGTGTGTGTGTGTGTGTGTGTGTGTGTGTGTGTGTGTGTGTGTGTGTGTGTGTGTGTGTGTGTGAGTATACATGGGCAACTTTGTGTTTGTATGTGAGGAAGATGAAGGAAATAGGTTAGATGTGTGTGTGTTTGTATGTGTGTGTGTGTGTGTGTGTGTAACAGTATGTGTGCATATTCATTCAACTGTCAGTCATTCTGTTATTAGGGGAGACGGATGTCTTGCCTCCTAACCACGCCCTGCATGCATTAACATCTCCACACACTGCTTTCCTCCTGCTTTAGGCAGCCACGTTTGCTTATTCGCTGACAAGTTCATGGCTTGTTATGGCATTGTAATAAGACAGTTGTATAGCATACTAATAGCAAGATAATAGTGATGTTATTTAGCAATAGCAGTGTAAAGCTTTACTTGACTGAAAATCACAGAAACGGCCCCGATCCTCTCATGCATGCTTGCAACTGATGAAGCCTGTCCATTACCTTAAGCTGAATTAGAAGCACATATGATTTTGCTATGGATGTTAGCTCTGTGGAGGGTAGTGAGTCCCATCTATAGGGTTTGTTCTGTGCTCTGGGTACACTGTTATGAGATGATGCGTCTGTTGTTCTTCACAGTCCTTGATTGGTCCACTTCTATCACATATGACATGTTGCATGTTGCAGCTTGCAATAAAGCATCACCTCAGGCTTTCTGGCTACACACGTCAGTAAGCCCACCTCATACCCCCACACACACACACACACACACACACACACACACACACACACACACACACACACATGAACCATTGCATGAGAGAACCACATGCAAGGCTGTTCTCTCCCAGATCAGAAAGAAGAGGGGTAGAAAGAGCTATGCTAAAGTAACTGAACAGAATTGTTTGTAAACACAATGTGTTTATATTCTCTTCAGAACAGTAAGTTCAAATGCTTTGCTTTTCACATCACAAGATGCAGAGTTTCTGCTGCAAGATGCATCAGGATGTGAACTTTTAGCTTCAGCATGATTTGTTTAGACTGCTCTGTCTGACACTGTATGAAGCATTGTGTTCATAAAACAAAAACAAAACCTCTCCTTGACTACAAAATATTTCAACGGGAGACAGTACCAAACACAGTGTCGACAGTTATCACTCAAATATCATCTCCAAGATACATCATTTTTGTGTGTGCAAAGCATTCGTTTTCCAGTACAAATGTGTCAGGAACAAATCTGTTAAATGTAAAAAAAAACACCTTAGAGGAATTGCTATCTATGCCCCTTGGTGTTAATATTCAACGCGTTTAGCACCAAGATGGTACCCAGTTAGTCTAAAACCGACTAAAAGGGTCTCACATTCCTACCCAATCACCAATGTGTAGGTTACAAATGCAATATCAAGTGATCCTGTCATGCTCTGGAAGTGTCAGAGACTTCGTTCTCCATATCATAAGTCAGAATGAGTTTCAAACCGTTATTTTAAGGTATACAATAACTGCATTGTGTATACTCTTAAAACGAATGTGTTGAAAATAACACCAATTGTGTGTTTTTTTT
>NC_063197.1:8645829-8655829 GCF_017589495.1 Alosa alosa
ATTGAGAGAATGAAAATAAATGGTGTCCATGGCATTTTAAAAACGTTCTTTATCAGAAGCATCTTGTTTTGAATTTTGCAAGTCTTTTGGGAAATTGCTTGTTGTCAGACTAGTGCGATTACCACATTTCACCAGCAGGGGGGTGACAGGCTGAGCATAACCAGCTGAATCTTTTCCTCCTGGGGTATACTGACATGTAGTGACATGCACAGTGACCCACAGCTACCTACACACACAGAGTCGTCAACTCAGGTGAGCTTGTTTGTGCTTACACACACACACACACACACACACACACACACACATACACACACAAAGGGGAATGAGTCAGCAAAACCCATGTGACATCACAGGCTCAGGGGACACGCTCAAGGGATCTTATTCGTCAGTGCAATCATGAATCCCACCCCTTTTTGGAGGACCCCATCTGACTTCTATGCCCAGAGCATTTCCATGGGAACGCATCCAATGCAATATGCAATTACAGCAGAGGTGAGAGATGGTCTCTCTCCTGCCCTCTGTCTCACATTCACACAAACAAACAAACACACACACACACACACACACACACAGCAGCAGCAACACACAAACAAACATTGATTTGTTGTCAGGGAGAAGTGCACCCGATAGATAAAAACATAAATAAATGAAAACATCAGGTCCATCAGGCCAAAAAATAAAAAGGAAGAAATCATCTCTCTCTCCATCTCCCACTCCCACTCCCTCCACTTCACACTGCATTTTAACTCTCCTCCTCTCCTCTCAGGTTTCTTTATCATTGGCGTGCACACACACACACACACACACACACACACACACACAGAGACACATCACGCACACACACACACACACACACACACACACAGTCACATGAATAATAGCCCTTGTGCTGTGGATCTCCATCTCGAGGTGACTTAATGTGTGTGTAATTACTAATAAATCAGCTTGGGCAGAGTCTCTCGCCACAAAAGCCTTCTAATCATATTAGTGCTCCTGAATGCCTCTGTGATAAACTCAAATTCTGATGTCTCATAAGTCACCGTTATCAGGACTAATGATGATATAGGCCTTGCCTATTGTGGTCTAACTAAATCTATGGCTGCACAACAGAGAGTAATGGGAACAGTAACGGCAAGAAAGGTGTGTGTATGTGAGTGTGTGTGTGTGTGTGTGTGTGTGTGTGTGTGTGTGTGTGTGTGTGTGTGTGTGTGTGTTTGTGTGCATGTGTGCGTGCATGTATTTCGTATGTGTTTTTGTGTGAACACGCATGTGGTAGTGGAGTTACTGAGCAGATAACTTATTCATTCCTTGTCTTAATGCCAGGGGAAGATTCCCTTTCTCTAAACAGAGTAAACACTCAATAATTCAGCCTAACTTTACTACCTGTGTTTGTGTGTGTGTGTGTGTGTATATGTGTGTGTGGTGTGTGTTTGTGTGTGTGTGTGTGTGTGTGTGTGTGTGTGTGTGTGTGTCTGTGTGTGTGTGTGTGTGTGTGTGTGTGTGTGTGTGTGTGTGTACAGTATACGTGTGTCTCTGTGTGTGTGTGTGTGTTTGTGATGTCTTATCAGATGCAGGCTGCAGGATGTTGATGGAGTCCCAGCTGCCAAAGAAACTTCTAACCATCTGTGTGACATGAGCCGGAATCAATTTAAATCAAACACACACACACACACACACACACACACACACACACAAACACACCACAGTTCATACAGTACCCACTTGGACTCAGGTCTACACACATATCATTGACTGTGGTCAGCACATTACAGCGAGCATAACCAAGATCACTCTGAGGGTTTTTGACATGCGATCACTCCCTTCCCTCCATCTCCAATCTCTCTCTCTTTCTCAGTTGTTTCTGTATCCTCTCTCTCTCTCCCTTTCCCTCTCTCTTTCTCTGTGTCTCTCTCACACTCTCTCTGCCTTTCTCTCTCTCTCCCTCTTCTCTCTCTCTCCTTCTCTGTCTCTCTCCCTCTCTGTCTGCCTCTCTCTCTCTCCTTCTCTCTCTCCCCTTCTCTCTCAAATTCAAATTCAAAATCAAAGGAGCCTTATTAGCATGACTGTTTGTGCCAAAGCCAACAGTTACAGATAACACAGTAGAATCACAAAAGAAAGAAAATAGACATACTGCAATGTGGGTAAACATGAGTATAAACAATAACGTGTGTGTGTGTGTGTGTCTCTCTCTGTCTCTCTCTCTTGATTTCTCTGTCTCTCCCTCTCCCTCTCCCTCTCTCTCTCTCTGTCATGGGATGGCCTCTGCACAACACTTCCTCACTCAGTATCCACTCGTGAGCATCAGCCACACACACAGTAAAACAGTTAGAGATCTGATGGATACACAAACCCATGCAGGGCTTGAAAAGCATTTACATTTAATCATTTAACTGATCCTTCTATCCAAAGTGACTTACAAAACTGGGACAGGTCCATGTGCAGTGTGACTAGAACATGTTAGTGCTGCAATACAGTAAGTACCACTCGTATAGAATGGCAGTTCAAGTGAAGCTCAGTCAAGGGAAACAGAAGGATGCATGGTTGGGAAAAGGAAGAAGGTTGTGGTAAGTGCTAGATTGAGCGTGTCCACTTGTTAGCAGTGGTAGGAGAAGCAGTACTCTCTGAATAGTTTTCCTGAATCACTGTACAACATGAATTTGTCCCATGGAAGATGTTCAAACAGTTTGAGCTCAAACACTGATTTTTTTTTAATCCAGTATTTTTAGCTACACACACACACACACACACACACACACACACACACACACACATACACACACACACACACACACACACACACACACACACACACACACACACGTAACCACACATGTAGGCCCCCAGCACACATATGTAAGTACACACATGAGCTCTGATGGTTGCTCTGATGGTTGGAGATTCATCTTTGGCTGAAGACTCTTCAAAGCCTTGAAGCACCAAGAGATGTAAGATCATTAGGAATCATGAATTATAACACTCACACACACACACACTCTCTCTCTCTCTCTCTCTCTCTCTCTCTCTCTCTTCACACACACACACACACACACACACACACACACACACACACACACACACACACACAAGACTAGTTACTGTCCTCAAAGAATATGAACACATAGCTGGGGGTGTGTTTTTCTAACTCCAGTGAGCTCATCCACAATCAAAAGATGTGTGTGTGTGTGCGCACATAGGCCCACACACTGACAACTTCACATTAAAGAGTCATCTTTGGCTGAAGACTTTTCAAAGCTTTGAGGCACCAAGAGACACTTGATCATTAGGCGTTATGAATTATAACACACACACACACACACACACACTCCCACACACACACACACACACACACATATAGTATATTGACTCTGATGTCAGTACAGTAATTATTCTCAAAGAAGATCATAACAAAGCAGGAATTCACACACAGTGATATTTTGACTGTATATTTCTATTTGTTTCAAGTGGCTTTTCCTTGGTCAAGGAAGCACTTGAGAAAGGCAAACTCAATAATTTGTCAACAGTATTTGATCAATAACACATCTCCTGTATGTACAGTAAATAAATTAGCTGTGGTTCTGGTAAAGACTTCACCACTGACACTGGTCTCTAAGACTCTGTCACACTAGTCTCTGGTCTTGGCAAAGACTCTAACAGGCCAGCTTCACCAGGAACATCCTGTAACTGACACCTTCCTTATATTGCGTATACTGCAACAATTAGCCTTCACCATAATCAATGGAACTACATCAGACATGATAGCGACATGTACATTAAACAAAAAAAAACTGGACTTCTAAAACTGTTTTACACTCCGTGAACAGACCCCACGTAGCCCTTCTGTAACACAATGTCTCTCTCTCTCTCTCTCTCTTTCTCTCTCTCTCACACACACACATACACATGCACACATACGCATGCACACACACATACACACACACACACACAGGTCTGCAGCAGATGTGAGTGCAGTCCTGCTTAATTAAGACAATTACATCTGTAACTTGAGCTAATTATGCATCTGCTTCTTTTCTCACTGTCTCTTCCTTTCCAGTTCTCTTTCCTGCCCCCCTTTAGCCTTCCTCCTTTCTCACTGTTCTCAGATCAGATCATTAAAGGAGAAATCCGGTGATTGTTTACATAGATTTCCATTTCTTGAGGTCAGGCTGCTGGAACTAGCAGCACAAGGTAAAACTGGTTGTTTTAGTTTTTTTGTACCAACAGAACTCGGTGATCTCGAGAAACGGAGATCTATGTGAAAAATGGCCAGATTTCTTCTTTAAACTTAGTTCTAATTATAAGTTCTAGTTATAAGTGACTTGCTTTAGCAAAGCAGAATAAGTACATCTGTTTTGAAATCCATATTATAGATACAAAGAAAGAAAGAAAGAAAGAACATAAAATGTGTAAATTCAGGACCTGCACTACACTCCGGCTTTTCTCCTGAGTTTCATCTGCACAGAAGTGATTTTAAATCAGTTCTTCACTTATAAATGTATTTCCTGATTGGGGTCTAAAGGGGAGAAATGTGATTTGTAGTGCAGGATAAAACCAATTTGATTTTTCCTTCCAAAACTGCTCATTAAAGTTCATTAAAGAACATTAGGATTCGGTCATTTAGAATGCTACTGAATATGTTCCCCGCTTTACTGTTCATGCCTTTAATTATTTGGGTTCAATTTGTCTCCACTTTGTAAATTGGGCTAATAAGCCTTTGGCTGTAGACGTCAGTCAAACAGCCAGGACTCAACCACGGCGATACTGAATCTTTTCCAACAAAGTCTTCTCCAGCTCAATTTGAAACTCAAGCGACTCTGATGCTGTCTGGACCACAAGCATTTTGGGCTTACACACCAACCCGATTATCGGCCGGCGGACGTCGTCGGACAGTCGGGCGAGGTCGGTGACTCGAGTCGGTTTAGTGTGTCCTGTGCCGTCATCAGTCAGTGACTCGAGTCGGCATCGCCATTCATTTTGGCCGATTACACATGTCGAATTGGCCAGTGGCCATCGGCCTCAATGACCAATCTGATTGGTGGAGTGCTAGAACCCTTGACTAGCCTAAACATGATCTCAGATTAGTAGGCCTATGACCATTAGCCCTACATTCAGCAATGTACTGTAAGTTATGAACCTATTTTGATAAACTATCCTAACATATTTTTGCTAGAACTAGTAGACTACCACACAGTTGCTGAACATATGTTATTTCAGGTTAATTTGCAACAACATACAAGTTTAACCAAAGTCCTTAGTTGCTACCTAGCTCGCAAACATTTCCATTCAGTTTTCGTTTACTGCTAATGTTAGCTAGTTAGCTATCTAGCTAGCTCGGTTTACCGTCAAAAATAAATTATTTATTCCTTGTCCAAAAGAGTGTTTTTATTGGCATCATACACAAGCAATGACAATAAAATAGTACACAATATATATTTATATTTATATGTTCTTATTGCTTAATCAGAGAAGTACTGATTAAGCAGAGAACTAGTGCCATTTTAGTCCATTGGCTGCCCATAGTCCATTATCAATGGATGTATTACGTC
This sequence comes from Alosa alosa, assembly GCF_017589495.1. Classification (NCBI taxonomy): domain Eukaryota; kingdom Metazoa; phylum Chordata; class Actinopteri; order Clupeiformes; family Clupeidae; genus Alosa; species Alosa alosa. The sequence goes on from NC_063197.1 coordinate 8,651,373, forward strand.
TCGCGCACGTGCAGAACGTACACTCGTTATCGGCATCGCTTCGGTGTGTTCCACGGCACTTTTTAGACCGACTTTTCAGGGAGACGGGAGCCGACTGATCAGTCTGACTGCTTTTCTGCCGACTCGGGGAGGCGGGAGCCAACTGATCAGTCCGACTGCTTTTCTGCCGACGGGTTGGTGTGTCCCGGCCCCTAAGTGGCTTTCCATTTTGTGCCAATCTTCACTTCGAATTGGGCAAACAAGAGGATTTTGCTTTATTATAACGGTAAAGAATTAGATACCGTATGTGTTATCTCCTTGTTGAAATTTTGGTATTGATCTTTGTTCGCCCTTTCTTGAATTTTAGACCTGATAAATGCTTTTATAGGGCCCCATCTCAGCAAGAACTCATATTCTTTGTGTGTCCAGTTTTATTTTAAATTTGGTTGGTGGAATTTATTGTCTTTTTCTATTGTTTGCATGGTTGTATTTGTCATTATTCACAACATTTAATTCACTATAAAGGGCTGTTTTGTTTAGCTGATAGTGTTTTAGGTTAGACAGCAGTTTGTCTGTCAGATTGTCACAAATATCAACAGTCTCCCTCTCTCTCCTTCTCCCTCTCTCTTTATTTTTTTCTCCTTCTCCCTCTCTCTCCTTCTCCCTCTCTCTTTATTTTTTTCTCCTTCTCACTCTCTCTCCTTCTCTCTCTCTCTTTATTTTTTTCTCCTTCTCCCTCTCTCTCCTTCTCCCTCTCTCTTTATTTTTTTCTCCTTCTCACTCTCTCTCCTTCTCTCTCTCTCTTTATTTTTTCTTCCCCCTCTCTTTTTTCTTTCTCCTCCCTCTCTCTCTCTTATTCTTTCTCCTCCCTCCTCAAGTGGCAGTTCAGACTGTGGCCTGCGGTGTACAGCATGTTCCTATGGGAACTTTCACATCCTCTTTGTCAATTAACAACACGGGTCTCTGTCAATTAGTATTACCACACAGCCACCTCTTCACACAGCTATATTCAATTCCTTTAAGAAATCACACACAATTCATTTCCTGAATTGATGATGCTATTTAATTATGTTGTCTGTGTGCAGGTGCTCTCTCTCTCTCTCTCTCTCTCTCTCTCTCTCTCTCTCTCTTTCTTTCTCTTTGTATGTGTGTGTGTATGTGTGTGTGTGTGTGTGTGTGTGTGTGTGTGTGTGTATGTGTGTGTGAGTGAGTGAGTGAGACAGAGAGAAAGAAAGAGAAGGAGAACTGGTGAGCGAGATAAAGAAAGCAAGGTTGAGCAAAAGAGAAAAGGAGAGAGAGAGATTGTCTGAACATGAAAAAGAGCTAGACTGGTGAGTTAATTAGAACTGCAATAACCACACACACAATCACACGCACGTGCACACACACACAATCACACGCACATGCAGACCTACATGCACAGACACACACACACACACACACACACACACACACACACACATGTATGCACACACACACACACACACACACACACACACACACACACACACACACACACACACACACAATCTTCAAACTGTGCTTCACATTAGACAAAAGAAGGATTTTTTAAATTATGCTCTTTGAGAATGGGTTGAGACTAGGCACTCGTATTTCATATGACAATAAGCCTGTGCGCGTTTTAAACATGCCTGGCTGTAGTACATGGATGAGATTAAATGATGCATATGTATGTATGTGTGTATGTATGTGTGTGTGTGTGTGTGTGTGTGTGTGTGTGTGTGTGTGTGTGTGTTGTGTGCATGTGCGTGTGAACTAAGAGTTTGTACCTTGTGGTGTTTGATCATGTGCTTTGAATGTCTGATATATTCTTCCCAATTTCTGAATTTGAATATCCACATCTGAAGCATGTATCTAGTTCACAGCCTCTTATTGATAACAAGCAAATAAACAAATACAATTAATAAATATACAAAATTACCTGTGAGTGGTATAAGGCTCTGAGGAAAGACAGACACAGGACAACATTAGAAGAACACTACATATAATACGGCACATCACAGAAAATAACACAGAGTCAGTCCTCATCAGCCTAGATGCCCAAAAAGCATTTGATACAGTGAGCTGGGCATTTCTATATAGAGTTCTATATGTATTTGGATTTCATGAGAAGTTCATTAAAATTATTCAAACACTATATAACAACCCAACAGCTAAAATCAGAGTGAATGGAGACCTCACTGCCTCCTTTTCCCTTCAGCGAGGTTGCAGGCAGGGATGTGCCGTTTCCCTCTCTTATTTGACATATTTATTGAGCCCCTAAGTCAATGGATCCGCCAGAATCCTAATATCAAAGGGATTTCAACTTTCGGAGGGGAACAAAAGTTGGCATTGTTTGCTGATGACATTTTAGTTTACCTAGAACAACCTACACAATCTCTGCCTAGACTGGTGTCATGTATGGAGGAATATGGCCAGATGTCTGGTTATAAGCTTAACATTTCTAAAACACAAATCATCACCTTCAACTATGAGCCCACTAGGGACATTGCTCAAAAATATCAGTTAAAATGGGATGCGGATTCAATAAAATACTTGGGTGTTTACATACCAAAAGACTTAACAACTTTGTCCAACATCAACTATGGGCCCCTGAATTCTAAAATAAAGACAGATGTAAGAAGATGGCATGTTATTCCATTTCTGAATTTAAGTTCAAGAGTGGAATCAGTTAAAATGAATATCTTATCAAGATTGCTTTACCTCTTTCAAACATTACCTGTGGAGGTGAAAAGTCAGCAATTTACAGAATGGGACAGACTCATATCTAGGTACATGTGGAATGGCAAAAAACCGAGGATAAAATACAAAACTCTGCAGCTTAGGAAGGAATATGGAGGAATGGGGCTTCCGTGCTTGTTAGAATACTATTTTGCAGCTCAAATTAGGCCTCTTATATGTTGGTGCAATCCTGGATACTCTGCCAAGTGGAAGGACCTTGAAGTGGCAATGTCAGAGGTCCCCCTTCAGGCAATTATCTCTGATGGGAAATTAACCAAACACCTCCTGGACAAGGCAAATCCATTTATTGGTTTATCTCTTCAAATTTGGGAACAAACTAAAAAAAGGTGCAAAATACAAACAATAGCTAAACTGTTAAAATGGTGCGCTTTTGATAGTGATTTCCCCCCTAACTTAAGTGATGAAAGATTTAAGACATGGGCAAAGAATGGTGTTACTGCTTACTGTACTCTTATACAGAAGGGGTCATTAAAGAACTTCCAAATTATGAAGGAAGATTATGGTCTTGAACAGCAAGATTTTTACAGATTCCTCCAGATGAGACATTGTTTTGATACACTTAAGAAAGACGTAGATATGGCAAATTTAGAGAAAGGATTGATGAAAATCTTCATATCTGCTTATAACTGTGAATCTAATTCTAAAATCATATCCAAGATATACAGCTGTTTCTCACAGATGAAATCACAAGAGTCACTGTATATTAAGGAAAAATGGGATAGTGAAATTAATGATGTCATCTCTCAGGAGGATTGGTACATTATCTGCCAAACACAATGGAAAACCACTAGTTCTTTATGCTGGCGGGAATTCTGTTGGAAGAATCTTGTACGTTTCTTCATAACCCCCCAACAAAAGCGACACTACACTACTGACTCAGACTGTTGGAGACTATGTCAAACAGATAATGCAAATCACTATCACATATTTTGGTCCTGCCCAGTGCTAGTCCCTTACTGGATAAGTGTCCATCAGGTTTTACAAGAGGTTTTCCGAGTTACTATTCCCTTTAGATTTGACATTCTATACTTGAGTAACTTTCCAAAAGAGATACATGCTAAGGACAAGAAACGTATGTCCATCTTACTAGCAGCATGTAGAAAGGCCATAACTCGTAAATGGCTAAAGCAACAGGCTCCTTTGATTGATGACTGGATAGACATAGTTTATGAAATATACAAAATGGAAAGATTGACATATTATCTCCAACTCTGGCAAGAAGATTTTGACAGCATATGGGTTAAGTGGACCTTTTATATTGCTCCCAGAAGAGTAGATTTTATATAACGTATACTGTATATACTTAATTTAAGTACACACATTCCTCCCAGTTCTATAATGTATATAGTTCTGTTTATGGTACCAGACAGACCTTTTATTGAAGGCCATGGACAAGTTATCAAAAGACAGTCAAGTGTCTTCTTTGTTTGCTTTTACTATATGTTTGCTTTTTCTGTATGTGACTCACATGAGAAATGTGACGGGTAATAACCTGGAGATTGGCCAGATGTTTTTTTTGATTGTACTAATGTGAGTGGTATTGCTTATCTAAGTCTTATGTCTTATGAGTGTACAGTTGTTGGGCAGGATGCAAGGTGTCTTTAATGATGAATATTTTCTGTAATGCTCTGGATACCAAAAAAAAAAAAAAAAAAAAAGAAATTTAAAAAAATAAATATACAAAACAAATAAATACACCCCCACCCCCTGTTCAT
>NC_063197.1:8663329-8665829 GCF_017589495.1 Alosa alosa
GAAAAGAAAGAAGATCCTGCCAGCATCCAGGCCAGCAGTTTCCACTGTGGAGAATGAAAGAATACATATATATATATTATATATTTGTTTTTTTTTTCATTTCCCTCTCATCATCACTCCATCGCTCCATCTTTCCATTCTTCTTCTTTCTCCCATCTTCTCTCTTTCTTCACTTTATTCTTCACTCTATCTTTTACCCAACTTCCAGCCTGTTTTCTCTTAAGCTTCTCAGCTCCAGAGGTAGCCTCTTCAGCGTGATTCTCCTCTCTCCTCTCCTCTCCTCTTTTCTCTCATCTCTCTCCCTCTCTCTCTCCCTCTCTCTCTTCCTCTCTCTCCTCTCCATCCTCACCCTCAATCATGTAACAAAGAAGGCTTAAAAAAATGAAATGAAATAAAATCGGAGGCTCTCAGCTGAAAAAAAAAATGATGACATGAATTTTGAATGCTCCAGAGATGAATGGAGTTTGACATAAAATCTGAAGTTTATAATTTAAAAACGACGCCAGCAGATCTCTCTGAAGTGAGTTCTGGAGGTACGCCTGGCCTCTTCAAATATTTAAAGAAAACTCTCACTCCCCTCCTTGTCTCTGACTGACTGACTGACTGTGTGTGTATGCGTGTGTGTGTGTGTGTCTGTGAGTGCATGCATGTGTGTGTTTTGGAGTGGAGCAGTATTGGTTGTGTGTGTGCAATGAATTTACTTTGAAGTGGGCTCTTCCTGTAGAAATAATTATTTTTCTATTAATGGCTTGATTGCCAGCTGAAGGATTTACGTATTCAAGAACTATCCTGCTACGTCCCGCTGTGCAGATAATTGTTTTTTTGTATTATTATTGTTGTTACTGCAGCATTTATCATTTTGTCTACAACACAGCCCAGAGACTACTCCTGCTTATTGTCCATCCACTCCCATCCGCTTGTCTGAATGCAAAGATATTTAGCCATTAAATTATCATACTGCAAACAAAGCCATATTATGTGCAAGCATACAAAGTGGAAATATTCCAGAAGAAGTGTGTATTTACATTTTTATATATGTGAGGGATGGAGAGGAGTGGAGAGGAGATAAGAGGAGAGAGGAGAGGAGAGATGAGGAGGAGATGAAAGGAGAGAGGAGGAGAGGGGATGAGAAGAGAAAAAAATAGAGGAAAGGAGAGGACAGGAGAGGAGGAGAGGAAAGGGGAGAAGAGAGAAGAGGAGAGGAGAAGAGGGGATGAGAGGAGAGGAAAAGAAGCGAGAGGAGAGGAGAGGAGTGGGAATGAGGTTTGTGTCGGTGTGCTGAGGCTTTTTAACTGATGGCGTGTTGGACCACATTAAACAAATGAATTATTCTAACTAGGCAGAAAATCACATAGACACACACTCACGCATAAATACAGACCTCAGAAAACCTTACCACTCACATGAGGCCTTTTGCTCAGGGGTTTGTATGTATTTGTGTGCAGGCATTGTGTATCTCTCTCTCTCTCTCTCTGTGTGTGTGTATGTGTGTGTTCATGTTCGAGTTGGCAACTAGGCAAGAAGCTGCACAGATGGCAGCTAGGTCAGAAGCAGTCCAGATGGCCAGGTGCAAAACACACATGGACAGAAACACACACAGGTACACACACACACACACACACACACACACACACACACATACACACTCTATTTACCCATGCGCCAGTTGTCCTTTTTGATCAGTGTCTGGCACTTATCACACACTGTGACCTGACCTCCCATCACATTACTTCTCTCTCTCTCTCTCTCTGTGTGTGTGTGTGTGTGTGTGTGTGTGTGTGTGTGTGTGTGTGCGCGTGTGTGAAAGAGTGTGCGTGTGTTTTCGCTTTTTTGTGTGTGTGCAGAGAGTAACAAATAATTCAGCTAGTGCATTCCTGAGGTGGAGTGGTATGTTTACTTTCATATATGTACATCAACAGATTTAAACACACATTAACACACACACACACACACACCTGACACACACACAGAGAGTGAGAGAGAGAGAGAGACAGAGAGAGAGAGAGATAGAGAGAGAGACTAGAAATATAAGAAACTCATATAATGTTCTCATGTCACTTGAAAAAAGATGAAAAGATGGATTAGTGTGCAAGGGACAGAGAGAAAAGAGAGAGAGAGAGAGAGAGAGAGGGATAGGGAGTGATAGGGAGAGATAGAGGGAGAAATGATTGCATGAGAATGCTGAGAGGTGGAGAGATGAATTGTGGGAAGTGTTCTCTGCCCTTCAGTCATGTGTGAGGGAGGAGGGGAAGTGAGATTCGTGGGGTAAGTTTGCTGTTCAGATCATATCGCTCTTGGCACAAATCTTCACAAATACCTCTGTGTGTGTGTTTGTGTGTGTGTGTGTGTGTGTGTGTGTGATGTGTGTGTGTTGGTGTGTATGTGTGTGTGCATGCGTGTGTGTGTGCATTTCTGGATTTACAGTATGTCTCTCTCTCTCTCTTCATTGGCATAATCCCCAATAAAATACTTATTCTTTTGCACCTAATTTCTATTTCCA
>NC_063197.1:8670829-8673329 GCF_017589495.1 Alosa alosa
TCTGCATCTCGTGGTCCTTGTGGTCTTTAATCCAGGAGATTAGAGGAGGCCTGAGAAGGTCACAGCCTCTCCGCGGCCCTGGCCTGCTCTGGGGCGGCGGTCGAGTCCGCGGTGGCGGTGGTGTGGTGATGGGGTAATCAGCCACGCCACTCATAATTACAGCTGATTACGCCACATCTGGTGCCACGGCTGAATGCATCTGGCCACAGCTGAGAGGGGCTGCACATGCGGATTGTAGTGTGTGTGTGTGTCTGTCTGAGAGAGACAGACAGAGAGAGAGAGAGAGTGTATGAGTGTGCATGTGTGTGGGTTTGTATGAGTGTGCTTGTTGTGTATGGGTCTGTGTAAGAGACACTGAGAGAGAAAAATAGTGTGTGTGTGTGTGTGTGTGCATGACTTATGAGTGTAGCCTACATCCTGCTGGTTGGTATTTGTGTGGGCAGACCTACGCGATTCGTATCCTACTGGACACTGCCATGGTGTCCAGTATGTGTGTGCTAAATGACAGCACTTAAGCTCTAATTGGGTGAGGTAGCTGCCAGTCTTACCCCGTGAGATGATCTAATTATATCTGAACCTGATTGTGAAAAGCTGTGGTAGTGTTACGTGAGAAATAAACACAAATCATACACATGGCAAACAAACACAGATGCCAGCTCTCTCCTTGCTATGCCTTTAGTCTCATGTGGCCTCACACACACACACACACACACAGAGTCCTAGTACTCGGTGGGCTTGACCCAGTTCAGTGTTCAGTAATCGCTGGTCCAGGTGGACCAGACAGTGGATGAGATTCAGGTTAACACTCTTGTGTCACTGTCCCTCTATGTGTGCGTGTGTGTGTGTGTATGTTTGTGTATGTGAGTGTGTGTGTGTGACGGATGAAACTATGAGCTGTCCCCTGATGGACAGGCTTAGTGCACTTCACCCCTCTGACCATTGCATTCAGAGAGAAACTTGCGCAAAACAATATTTCACAAAAAGCTTTCTCTTTATTTCCTCTCTCTCTCTTTCTCTCTCTCTCTCTCTCACACACACACATAACACATAACACACATACACACACATGCAGACCCACACAGACACACACGAACACACACTGCAATAATCCAGATTAAACGCAAGAGGAGCAGCAGCTGTTCCAAAATTAGACTTTTATTGGGGCAGTTGGTTTGAGTCACAAACACCATTTAGCCACCCCCATACCTCTATGGTTTAGGGCTCAGTACAACAGCGACAACAGCAACCAGTTCAGCATCCAAAAACTGGTCCCCATTCCAAACATTCAAGAACTGGTCAGAGTACAGAGATTCACCAACGAGATTCACCACAGCAGTGCACTTATTTGATCCCATTCAAGTTCATATGGATTCCCGTTTGACCGCTGGTCACAACGTTAGTGTCCACGCTAGTTCTGGGTGGTCAGTGGACCACCTCGCGGGTCCCGTGTGTGTGATCCTCTTCTCACGTGGTATCTCCGATGAGGGGGGTTGGCGCTTCATTTTGCAAATAAATTTTGGAAATACCATTTTTTATACTGAAAAGATAAAAACATGCAAAAAAACTTCCTCCTGTAGTCCAAATGATACATGTACAAGTCTGCACTTTATGCAATTTCTCATAGACTACATCAAAAATGAACAAAAAGCAAAAAGAAAGTCCTTATTTACAGACATATTTATCCAGTGACAAAAATGCAAAAACAGTATGAAATCGAATGACTAAGGCAAATTAAGTATGCATGAATTTGCAATAAATAAATGAGAAACACGACCATTCCAGAAAATTAAGAAGAAAATAAAAAAACACCATATTAGTGTCCTGGTGTGCAATTCCAACAGCCAACTGAAAACCATGAAGCCAAACAGACAGTTAAAACAGACGGGGAAAAAAAAACAACCAAATCTAGCGTTCGTTCTGTACACGGCTGAGATTTGGGCCTGGAGACCGAGCTGTGTGGGCCAGGGCCAGTGGTAGAATAAAGCCTTGCACATACGGTTTCGAGCAGAACAGGTTACTGAAAACACCTTCCAAAATACACGAGCACACGCAGACTTTTCTGTCGTTAGGGCCCAGCCTAGAGCAGGTTTGTTTTGGAGCGCTGTTTTGGAATGCGTTTGTGACATGTTCAAACCCAACTTGGGTCCTCACCACAGCCTTTTAAAGCCCGAAAAACAGGAAGAACGAAACTGAAAAAAAAGCCGACAGCGAAACCAAACATAAATGTACAAAAAGGCACAATATATATCCCAGTGCTTCTGGACTGTGAGATTCAAGTGTAATCGCAACGTTCCCGCAATGCTCTCCTGCCGTTTCCTCTCGCGCAGAGGTTCCCTCTTTTTGCCAGGAGGTATTCACGAAGCAAGGGTGGTCTCCAGAGACCTGGCCTCTGTTACCACGGTGACCACCTCTTCCTTACCGTTCTCTCTCACACTCTCATGGGAGGAAATAACAAAAACAAAACATTTTTGAGGTTCTACAAGCATGTCCATGTCCACAT
>NC_063197.1:8678329-8688329 GCF_017589495.1 Alosa alosa
TCTCTCTCTCTCTCTCTCTCTCTCTCTCTCTCATACACAGCCTGGGCCAAATGACCCTTTTAGCCTTCGAGCTCATTATTTCACTACTTCTTTAAAGAGCAGTGAGGGAACTACTGGTGCTTTGATACTGTAATGACCCTCTTTGAGTGTGTGTGTGTGTGTGTGTGTGTGTGTGTGTGTGTGTGTGTGTGTGTGTGTGTAAAGCTGTGTGTTTGTGTGAGTCAGTCTGCGTGTGAGTCAGTAAGATGCAGAAGGATTACTAAGGACCAGTATGGAATTCAGCTGACTGTGGCACATAACTATGGGTGCATTCAATGAAAGACATTGTGTGTGTGTGTGTGTGTCTTTGTGAGCTTGTTCATATGAGTGCCTTTGTGTGACAGAGGGACTACGTGTGCTCACATTTTCTCCCAAGCGCTGTGATCAATAGAGTTAGTCATCCATCCCGCTGGAGAACTATTAATGAATTTAACCCTGCAATGATCCCTGTCTCACACAAACACACACCCGCACACACACACACACACACACAGCTTAGAAGCCAACCACACAGCCAGAGAGTGAGAGTGAGCTCACCATTGTCCGTTGCCAGGAAGGTGATGTTGTAGTAGTTGTTCCTGACATAGGGCGACTCACGGTCCAGTATGGCTATGGTGGAGATGTGGCCACTCAGGGGGTCGATCTTCACCCAGTTGGCAGGATCAAAGATCTTTGAGTACCTGAAAAACAAAACACACACACACACACACACACACACACACACACACACACACACACACACACACACACACACACACACACACACACACAAATATATAGGATGAACTTTATTAAACCCAGAAAAGGAAAATCAAATGTTACAGCAGCTGACTACTAACGAGAAACACACAACATTTTGAAACAAATAAAATCATTCACAAGATTCACACAATTGTGTGTATGTGTGTGTTTGTGTGTGTGTGTGTGTGTGTGTGTGTGTGTGTGTGTGTGTGTGTGTGTGTGTGTCGCGTACGCACATGAGAAGAACAGCTAAACAACAATGAGTACCTTTCTGCTCTGTCAGAGACACTCAGTCTACACGCCTGAGAGGCAAGAGATGTCAGACCAGCTGTGTGTGACAACACCGCCAATGTCATCAACAGTGCCAGACAGCACACACGTCTGAGGTCAACAACCACGAAGCCCAACAACCCACCGCCAAACCACCAACTGTGTCACCCTGATGCACAACCAAAACTGTCAAATGCAGAAAGTTCTGAAAATATGCGTACAACAAATGACATTTATTTGAGAAAATAAAAACCCGTCATGGGCATACACAGGTCTGCGTGAGGAGAAGTCCAGCAGTTCTGTCTCTCTCGTGTGGCCATCTGATGGGTGTGAGACGTGTGCTGTGCCTTGGAGACCACTACTGTCTGTAATCCTGTCAAGGTCGACCCAAGTTCCTTTGAAGTCTCCCTTGACCATCCCTCCACCAACGGGAGACACCACAAAACCTAAATCCTGTGAAGGTCGCCTCGGCCCGAGCGCTTTGAAGTCTCTCCTCTCCGCCTGTTCCTTTTTTTTCAAACCAAAGTCACCCACACACACACACACACACACACACACACACACACACACACCATCCCAGAACATCCTACGTCTACTGCAGATCTTCCACCTCCCACTCTCCTACCACTGCTGAGATATCCGCAATCCCTCAAGCACAGGTCTCCCGACATGAGCACACACACACACACACACACACACACACACACACACACACACACACACACACACACTTCTCCTCTGGTATGTGCTGAATCACGGCGGGCCCACTGCAGGCCCTCCTGCTCACTCCAAGAGCTCATCACCGAGGGTGTTAGACCATGAATCAGCGCTTGGGGAGTTGCAGTAGCCTGGAATTATCTGCTTGTCATCCAGGGTGTGTGTGTGTGTGTGTGTGTGTGTGTGTGTGTGTGTGTGTGTGTGTGTGTGTGTGTGTGTGTGTGTGTGTGTGTGTGTGTGTGTGTGTGTGTGTGTGTGTGCGTGTGTGTATGTGTGTGTGTGGGGGGGGGGGCAGTGAGGTAGAGGGGTGGGAAGTTTTTTCCCAGTTTTTTAATTGCAGCACCTGGCAAGGGGAAGTCTTCATTGACTGTGCGGATGAGCGGATGCTCCCAGAGGCTGGCAGTGCGTGGAACTACTGAAGCTTTTGGAAACTCCCCTCCAACCCCCCCACCCCCACCCACCCACAGTTAGGATGCCCATGGCGCATCGCAGGAATCGCTTGGCATGAACGTGTGCCAGGGCCTGGCATGCCCAAGGATTTGCCAAGACTAAGCGTGCGTGGGGGGCATGAAGGCCCAGTGCCACCTGCGCTGGACGTTGGTGGAGGAATCGGGATGCCCGGGGAGGGAGGGAGTGCCAACAAGGCCTGGATGGCTGGCTGGCTGGTGGGGGTGATGATTGAGAAGCTGAGGATAGTGCTGAGACACACACACACACACACACACACAAACAAACAAACACACTCACACACACACACACACACACTCACTGTGTGTGTCCAGTCTAGACTCTCCCTACTGGTTGGCTGTGAATGGGACAGATCTGATGGTGTGTGTGTGTGTGTGTGTGTGTGTGTGTGTGTGTGTGTGTGTGTGTGTGTGTGTGTGTGGTGTACGTGTATTTACCTGATGCTCTGTCTCATATATCTGTCGGGGTCGTGGGCGAAGTAGGGCTGGATGGTGGTGCCGGCAGGGATGCCCTCCTCCAGGCGGGTGGTCTTGGGGTTGGGGTCAAACACGGGGCCCTCATTCACGTCCAAGACGCGGATGCTCACTGTCGCCGTGGAGGCGCGGGGCGGATACACACTCCGTGGCAACGGCGACTCGTTCTCCGCCAGCACGGACAGGACGAAGGACCGCGTGGTCTCATAATCGATGGGCTGTGGGAGGGGGAAACACACACACACACACACACACACACACACAAACACACGCAAATAAAACATACACACACACACACACACAGAGAGAAAGAAATTCACATTTGAATTTGAATTTGAAAGGCCTGCTCTACGTCATAGTCTTATCACACATGAACAGAGGGCAGCTTTATGGAGCTCCAAATACACATAAACACACTCACAACCACCCACTCACATGCACACACACACACACACACACACACACACAGACATAAGCCTCCACCCACCAACCTACACACACACACATACACACACACACACACACATATATAAGCCTCCACCCACCAACCTACACACACACACACACACACACACACACACACACACACACACACACACACACACACACACACACACACACACACATAGTAACACACAAAGCAGCACACAAAAAACACACAGCAGCAGCATACAAACACACACACACATACCTTGACCACAGTCACATGGCCCTCGTTGGTGACGGGATCGGTGATGATGGCGAAGCGTCCAGAGTTGTCGCCGCCAGTGATGCGGTAGACGGCGTTCCAGGCGGGCGTGTTGGGCTGGTCCTTATCGCTCACCGTCAGGTTGGCCACAATCACCTTCTCTTTATTCTCTTGAACCTCGCCAAAGAACTACAAGAAACAATACAGTTGTAAGCCTAAAGCTTGCGTGTGTGCACGTGCGTGCGTGTGTGTGCGTGCGTACGTGCGTGGTTGTGTGTGTGTGTGTGTGTTTGTTTGTCTAGGCCTGTGAATTAACTTGTTTATTGTAAACTGGAAACATCAGAGCTTCTGATGAAAGCTTTATGTTGTGTAAACCTGTGTGTGATTGAGTATGCGTACTGAATATTTGAGAGTGAGAGAAAGAGAGAAATATGGATGAGAGAGCAAGTGAGAGAGTGAGAGACAAAGAATTAAAGAGAGAGAGAGAGAGAGATACGTAGAGAGAGACACAGAGAGCGAGCGAGAGAGGGAGGGAGAGAGAGATACGTAGAGAGAGAAACAGAGAGCCAGAGAGAGAGAGAAAGGAAGAGAGGGAGAGGGGGAGAGAGAGAGAGGGAGAGATTGAGTGAGAGAGAGAGAGAGAGAGAGAGAGAGAGAGAGAGAGAGAGAGAGAGAGAGTGGGAGAGAGAGAGCTCACCATATCTGTGGTAAACTCTGGCGGGTTGTCGTTGATGTCCATGATTCGGATCATAGCGGTAGCCGTGTTGGACAGGCCGTACGTGGGATTGCCCTCCATGTCGGTGGCCTGAATGATCAGCGTGTACTGGGCCACTTTCTGCAACCACAGACAGCACTCATCACACACTACTCACTCCGCTCTGTAAATAGCAGCACTCCCCCCCCCACCCCCCTCACTGTGAGCCACTGCTCTCACCGCTCTGTGCTTGTCCTTGGCTTTGCACATACATTTGAATGCGTCACCTGGCTGTCCTGTCCTGAGGATCTCATATGTGGTGAAGGCAGAAGTCATTTACAGCTAGACTTTACCGCACACGGACACACACATGCAGGCAGGCACACACACACACACACACACACACACACACACACACACACACACACACACACACACACACACACACACACACACACACACACACACACACACACACACACACACACACACACACACACACACACACACACACACAGTATACACACAAGCATCGCTCGGTCATCAGTACTCATTCTGCTTGACTTATCGGTTGCCTTTGACACGGTTAATCACCGTATCCTTCTCTCTATACTCGCTGACATGGGAATCTCCGGTTCTGCTCTCTCCTGGTTTGAATCCTACCTCACAGGACGCTCGTTTAACGTATCATGGCTTGGTCAGCTATCTGCACCTCACCATCTCACCACAGGGGTCCCCAGGGCTCAGTGCTGGGCCCCTCCTCTTTGCTATCTACACCACCTCCTTGAGACAGATTATCCGTTCGCCGCGGCTTCTCATACCACTGCTATGCAGGCGACACACAGCTCTATCTGTCCTTTCCACCTGGCGACCCCCTGGTTTCCAGCACGGATCTCGGATTGCCTCTCAGACATAGCTACATGGATGAAGGCACACCACCTCCAGCTGAACCTCTCAAAGACTGAACTGCTGGTCATCCCAGCTAAACCTACCATACACCACGACATCAACATCAAATTTGACTCCCTGTCTGTTTCACCGACCAGGACTGCAAAGAAATCTAGGAGTTGTTCTCGACAACCAACTAAACTTCTCAGATCATGTTGCCTCAGTCGCCCGGTCATGCCGTTTCGCACTCAACAACATAATGGAAAATCAGGACTTACTTGACTCAACTTCTGGTTCAGGCAATAGTCATCTCCGCGACTTGACTACTGCAATGCCCTCCTGACAGGTCTCCCAGCCTGCACAGTGAAACCACTTCAGATGATCCAGAAACGGGCGGCCGCCTGGTCTACAACCAACCCAAAAGGGCACATGTTACCCGCTGCTCATCCAGCTACACTGGCTACCTATGGCGGCCCGCATCAAATTCAAATCTCTAACGCTTGCCTACAAAGTAGTCTCGGTTCTGCTCCCACCTACTTGAATGCCCTCATACAGACTTACACTACCTCCAGACCGCGGCTCCTCTGGCTAATCGGCGTCTAGCTCTACCACGATGCGCATCCAAGCCAATCCAAACTTTTCTCATCTGTTGTTCCTCGTTGGTGGAACACACTGCCAGTTCCTACAAGGGCAGGGACATCCTTTTCCACTTTCAAAAAACTCCTGAAGACCCAGCTCTTTAGAGAACATCTACTCTCATAGCAACACTTACAACAAGTCTTACTGATCCTAGCACTCACCAGCCGTTTTAAACTGACAAGTAACTGTTAAAAACAGCACTCACCGACGCACTTATTCTTACTGTACTCTAATGTTTTTTAAACTGTCCTAAAATTGTGAGAATTGTTCTAAAACTTACTGTTTACCATGTTGTTAGTCGCTTTGGTTAAAAAAGCGTCAGCCAAATGTAATGTAATGTAATGTAATGTAAAAGCACAAACCTCTCTGTCCAGGCCTGCAGCTACAGTGATGATGGCTCCAGTCTTGTTGTTGATGGTGAACATATTGGGGTTGGGGCTGTGGGGCTGCTGGGATAGAATCTTGTATCGGAGCATCCCATTGGGCATGTTTGGGTCGTCCTTATCCTGGGCTGTTACAGTCATCACAGTGGTACCTAAAAACACACACACACACACACACACACATACACATGCAAGACAGACACACACACACACATACAAGACAGACACACGCACACACAGACACACACACACTTCACTGAGCTTTGCAGCGTTTTCTGCTTCAGAGAGTACATTTGCTTTCACTGTCATTTGGTCTTAAATGGCCACAATGGACATGTTCAATGGCCAGAGGAAATGTCCTGCCTCTTCGGCATCCCCTTTGTGCTCCTCTGCGTTGACATGAGTCTGCACAATGACCAACATCCCTTTGACTCTGTGGCCTAGTTTCCAAGTGCACTGACTGAACCTGTGAAATGTTCTGGTCCAATGCCATCATTGACATCCCTTAGTTGTCTGCATGCTGTTACTGCATGTTGCACTATGGTTCCAAGCCTACACATTCTACGCCTTAGAATGCCTTTATGTGTTTTACATTCCATTCACTACCCACAGAGAGTTAAACACATTTGACTAGGGAAGCCATCTAGAATGCTGTCAACTTTGTTTGTGACATTCTCCACGTTTACATCGCAGATGCCTTGCTATTACTGAAACAGCTTGTTGACAATAAAATGGAGAGAGCTGTGTTAACCCCCCCACCCCCTCCCTCCCCCCAACTCCCCCTCTGTCTCCCTCCACGACATTCCACGGGAATTGCGAGTGTGGGGCTCTTTGTAGCTTTCTGTGCTGTCTGAAGAGCCAGACAGTTCGCAGTAGCCCTTGGCACCCTGACGGCCACAATGGAACGGCAGGGCTTCCGGGCTCAGGTCTGTCTGGCGCGGAGGGACGCCTCCTCTGACAAGCGACGGTGGTTATTCTCTGACATTCCGAGTCTTAGAGAGGCTTTGTCCTAGCGGCGGAGCTGTCAGTGGATGTCTGGGACATGTGTAGGGTGCCTAGAGCTTCAGCTGGGGAAATTTGACTTTCGCTAAAGTCAAACTTCTGCTGGCTTCAAGACAGGGAAATAAATAGACAATTCTGCTGCCGAGGTATTAAATGAATTGACCTGTGCTGCAAGGTTAGATAATCTTAAATATTTTATATTTTTGTGTGTATGGATGTGTGTGTGTGTGTGTGTGTGTGTGTGTGTGTGTGTGTGTGTGTGTGTGTGTGTGTGTGTGTGTGTGTGTGAGTATATGCGCATGTGGGTAACCAATTATAGATTTTTTGGGCGAAAAAACAATTACCAAGCGACAGCAGACTTGATTCAAATAGCTGTGCATATAAGACCATGCTTCAGTGTGTGTGTGTGTGTGTGTGTGTGTGTGTGTGTGTGTGTGTGTGTGTGTGTGTCTGTACCTGGCTTGGTCCCCTCTGGTACTGTCCCATTCCAGATCTGATGGGCAAACTCAGGTCGGTTGTCATTCTGGTCAATCACGTTGATGACGATATCAATTGGGTTCTCCACCTGGTTACCGTTAATGTCCACTGCATGTGCTCGTAACTGCACACATGAACACACACACACACAGAAACAGAAGAGCACAAATAAATAATATACCTCGATACAAAACCTTAATCAATAACCCAAGCTTCAATCATTAAACTCTATCTGCTTATATTTTGGCCAGACCTTTATTTCCTTTCACATAAAACTTTTGCACAGCAAAGATGGAAAATACTATCAAAAAATATTTAAAACAGTATGAACATTTGCCTACTTGTACAAACATTTGGCAATCTAATAACATATCAATTATGAATTCATTTGATCTAGCTCTGAGAGACAGTGTCTTCATTTGAGGAATGAAGTTATCAGACAGTATGCAATGGACTTCACATGACAATATTCACAACTTGGATTCATTTTCTATGAAAAACAATTTGATCCTCTTGATCAGTGGTCCCTTTCGGACTAAAGGAATACAAATAATCGAGGAGTGGACATATATTCAGAATTTGAAATGTCTTTACCAAATCTGTGAGTGTTTTTGTAATGTCCTTAAGCAACAATGGCTTTGGGAAATGGTCCATAAATC
Organism: Alosa alosa; assembly: GCF_017589495.1. Taxonomy (NCBI): domain Eukaryota; kingdom Metazoa; phylum Chordata; class Actinopteri; order Clupeiformes; family Clupeidae; genus Alosa; species Alosa alosa. The sequence continues at coordinate 8,686,468 of NC_063197.1, forward strand.
GTAAGACATTTGTAAGAGGAACTTTACAAACTACTCACAATGCTTTTGTCAAACTGGGCCCAGATCTTTTCAATGGTAGCCTATGATAGGACATTTATTGACCAAACAGTCATTGATTGTAAAATATAATTTGGGGAAATAGCTTAATATAACCTTAGTTTTGCCAAACTGTCAGCTGGCTGTGCATGTGCTCTGGAGAGCCAAGAGGAAATCTAGGCTCACTCTTGAATGTTCCAGCAAGTGTGAAGTTATTATCTGGCACCAAACAAATGGAAGCTCTATTCAAATGCTGCATGGTCAACAGAGGGGGGAGAGTGGGCATAACATCTCTTTACTTCCATGGATGTTGCCAAGCAACAGAAAAAGCTCATCAGCTAAACAATCACCAGCCTTCCTGAATGGCTTGTAAACAAAGCCAGTTTATTAACCACTAATAACTTGTTTCAGCCACTGTGTGGTGTTCACTATATCAGAGGTCTCTAATAATCCCACCATAAAAGTATCTCTCTTTTCTTCCCTCTATTTCTTTCTCTTTCACTCTATATTATTCTCTCTTTATCAGACGACGGGGCGGTACAAAGGCGGAACGTTTGGCTTAGTGACGTCTGAGCTATGAAACAACTTCCTGTCCGTGGCAGCGAAACCAACAACCTCACCCTACTCTACAATTTACAGCTTCCAAGTTCCAAAGTCCTTTACAGACATTTCTCTCGGGGCAATGTAAGGTGTGTTTGTGTATTGAGTGTGTATGTTTGCGACAGTGTTAGTGTTTGAGCAATGTGTGTGTGTGTGTGTGTGTGTGTGTGTGTATTGAAGCTGTTATCGGCTTGTTGTTTTAATATGCGTATAGTGATCTCACAGATCAGTGACATCTACATTCTCTCATGAATATTCAGCATGAAGCCCCGCCTGGAATACGAATAAGAAGGGCCACTGTTGCCATGACAGTCCAGTACTGAAAGTCACCAAGAGCAGCCGACAACCAATACCTGCTCATCGCTGTGATGCCCTGAATCCTATAGCCTATGTGTGTGTGTGTGTGTGTGTGTGTGTGTGTGTGTGTGTGTGTGTGTGGTGTGTGTGTGTGTGTGTTTGTGTGTGTGTGTGTGCACTCTTTGATGAGAGGATTAAACTGGGTCTAAGGTCACATTCTCAGACAGAGTGCCATGGCAATCACAAAAGCAAGCTCCCATTTTCCCGGAACTTTTTTTTCACGCTTTGCCGGAACTTTTTTTCACACTTTACACTACACCGCTTTCCAGTTCCACTGAGAACCTTTTCATACCCTTCACACACAGAACTGCATGTCTAAGTTCCTTCCCACACCACCAGTCATACACACACATGCAGACACCCCCTTAATTAGTCCTCAATACACATCTATCGGCGTTCACTCAGCACGTACGTGGAAGTTGGAGATGTCCTCACGGTCCAACGGCTTGGTGACGGACAGCTGACCATTGATGGGGTTGATGATGAAGATCCCGGTGGGGGGGTGATCTGCTCCCGGCCCTGTCACACTGTAGCGCAGACGGCCGTTACGATCCCTGTCTGAGCGGATCTACACACACACACACACACACACACACACACACACAAACACAAACAGGGGAAATGATTAATGGTTGACGAACATACAAACACACATAAGCCCGCCTGTAATCAACATTCCGCTCAATATGCGCATCTGGAGTGGTATCCTGGTGAGAGAGGGAGTATTCGCCTCTCTGACACCTGCCATGAATGACAGGTGAACTTATCAAGCGCTCAAATGATTATGGTTGAGAGAGGTACTCAAGGTTATATCTCTGACAGATTTATTTGAAGCCAAGGAGATATGTGTGTAGGTGTGTGTGTGTGTG
>NC_063197.1:8698329-8733329 GCF_017589495.1 Alosa alosa
ATCACGGAGCTACTGTCCATGAGGGCATACAACATTTTGATAGAACACATGAAGGGAACGGCACGTTGTAGCCTACAACTGCATGGCAAGGCCAAACAAATTCAAAAGACTGATAAGCAGAAGGCGCTGAAAAGGCAGTAGCCTACAGCGACGTCGTTGACGACAATAACCGGAGTATTTAATAAATTGTTAGCCAACACGGTTTTCTGTTGATTGATAGCCTTCTCATGACATCAGAGCTGAGCTCGCTGATATTTGTTGAGCATAAATATGGCTAGAGAGAATGAAAATGAAGAAAACGCAACTTTGTTCCAAGCTCCTTACGTAAATGCAATAGACACATGGGGAGAGGATGCTTTTGAAAAAAATAAACCATGAGAAAACGAACAACTTCACTGTTATGTTAGTATTTTGTTTGTTGCTTAAAAACGTTGTATGATGCCCTGAAGTCTTGAGTTAGCCTACTGAATTGGCAGCCTACCATAAAGTTTGTGCATGCTCTCTCTCCAATGCAAACCAGATTTGGGGTTCTATAGCCAAGTAATTCTGGTACATAACGTTGAAAACAGATAAATGTGTTTATTCGAAGCACGTGACTAGCCTACTTCACTTATTAGCCTACGTACAAAAGATTTCTCTTCTTTAGCCCACATAATGCATAGGCTACACTTTGTAAACAAAAAGGAGCTGTGACAGGCAGCGGCCGCATATATTCTGAGTCATATCTCGCATCTTGTGAACTCTACAAGCCCCCACCCCTCACTCGACAACCACACGGAGATTCTGTAATGTGCGTGTATGTCGTTCACACATACATCCGTACAAGGTCAGTTTAAGGTCCGCAGGTTAGCATCATATCTGAATCATCCGAAGGGTAGGACCTCCGTTTGACAAACCTCCGCATATACTCCGGAGGTTATATCTGAAAGCGCTTACAAACACACACACACATACACACACACACACACACACACACACACACACACACACACACACACACACACACATACATATGCAGCTTATTCATAATTGATTGTTCACAGCAGGAAGGGAAGTGAATAATTTAGGAGTGTGTGTGAGTGTGTGTTTGTGTGTGTGTGTGTGTGTGTGTGTGTGTGTGTGTGTGTGTGTGTGTGTGTGTGTGTGTCTGTCTGTCTGTCTGTGTGCATGTGTCTGTGTGTGTGTGTTAGTGAGAGAGAGAGAGAGAAAGAGAGAGAGAGAGAGTTTTCTGAGCAAAACTGTGTATGTATGTGTGTGTGTGTGTTTGTGACAGAGAGTTTTCTGAGTAAGAAAATGTGTGTGTTTGTGTTTCTGTGTACTCCCCATATGAGGCCTGAGTCAACACCTCAAACAATGTCATGTGAACACAACACTGAATAAAGTATTCATGTTCTTTCTCTTTCTCTGTTTCTCTGTGTCTCTCTTTCCCTCTGGGTGTGTGTTTGTCTGCCAGACTATCTGATGGAAAAATGAGAATTCTGTCTGAACATGAATACACACACACACACACACACACACACACACACACACACACACACACACACACACACACATTTCCCATTAGTACCACACCAGCATCACCCGGTTATTTATTTAGCAATAGCAAAGTCGAAAAACAAAAGGGCCAAAGTCTCAATTGGACACTCTCTCTCACACACACACACACACACACACACACACACACACACACACACACATTCACCAACTCATACACACAACTGTTCAAACACTGTTCTCGTAACCGTTCCTTCATTACGGTTCAGTTCCCCCATAGACAACCAGTGAACCACACGCCTATGGCCTCAGCTCTGCATTGCAATTGGACGAGCCCACAGACTACCATCCCCCCCTGTGGACAAACATCACATCCCTCTCTGGGAGTCCCTCTTTCTCACTAGCTCTCCATCTACATCCCTACATCCCTCTATCCCTCTATCCCTCTATCCCTCTATCTCTCTATCACTCTGCATCTGTATCTCTATTTCTTTTTAAAACGCTGTTTTAAGACTACTTCAATCTCCATCCAAACGCACGTATGCAATTCCCGAACCAAAACAATCTTTTGTCTACACTTGTTCCAAAATGTGGATCACAAGATAATTCTTACAAATCACATGACCATTCATGAATTTAATTTTAATTTCATGAATTTATTCAGAATTTAACTGCACTACAGATGCTAAAAAAACAGATACTTCACACTGTCACTGTGGGCAGGCTAGTAGCAGAAGAGGAAGTAAGTTATGGAGAGTCAAAGGTGATTGCTTATTTTTTTTGTACGGAATAGGGGCGCATGACCATTATCACATGACATGAGTGGAACCAATCAGGGAAAGAAGCATCAGACTGATGAGGTCCCATCATTGTTTGGAGATGTTTGTGGATCTCCCTCTCCACATTAAAACACACAGCCAGAGTTTTCCAATAAAAATGGGGCCAACAACGTTTTCGAATGGTTTCATTTCAGGATCTTGACATTGCCGGATGTGTGTAGATGAGGGGTCCAAACCTAAGAAAAGTGTTTCGCATTTTAAAAATCCTGAATAGTGCAGACTTAATGTCCCACTGCCCATAGAATGGCCTCTATCTCTATCAGATTCTTAAGTTCTTAAATTCTTATCACAAGTTAAATCCACAAAATAATGTGTTTATAAATCACAAGCCAGAAGAAAACAGCCGTTCTATGGGCAGTGGGACATTAATCTCTTTTTGTTTGTGTTTATCTTTCCACTTGAAAGTCTATTCATTCCTTACAAAATGTTTATGTGTGTGTGTGTGTGTGTGTGTGTGTGTGTGTGTGTGTGTGTGTGTGTGTGTGTGTGTGAGTTTATATGTGTGCGTGTGTGTGTGTGTGTGTGCGTGCGTGCGCTTGTGCGTGTGTGTGTGTGTGTGTGTTTTGTGTGCATTGCTCCTCTTTCCAAAGGTATTACTAAGCAGGAAGTGAATGTGTCAACATCAAGATCAAGTTTTTTGAAGAAGCACACACACACACACACACACTTACTCGCCAAATTCTTTTAGGGTGTGAAATGTAAACTCCTGGTGTGAAATTCGATGCCAGAGGTACTTCCTTTTGTTTTAATTGTTTTGTTCCCTCACCCCCCACACACACACACACACACACACACACACACACACACATACATACACACTCACATCTCTGTGTGTGTGTGTGTGTGTGTGTGTCTGTTTAACAGGGAGGGACACAGGTCTGGTTCCGTGGAACACTGATTCGGAAGGCAATCGAGAGCTGTGGGAAATGTAAGACACTACAGACAGGCTTGCTTATCACTCTCACACAATGGGAAAAGAGAAGCTCTGTGTCCTTCAGGCTATAACCACCATCTATTTTTCACTCTCTACCTATGGGTGTGTGCATTTGTGTGTGAATGTGTCTGTGAGAGAGAAAGAGGGAGAGAGAGAAGCCAGAGAGAGAGAGAGAAGCCAGAGAGAGAGAGAGAGAGATTGGGAGGGAGAAACAAAGAGGAAGAGAGAGAGAGAAAGAGAGAGGGGGAGAAAGAGTGAGGGAGTGTATGGTTCCAATGACAGTCTAATCCATATTCATTGATTAGCAGAATTAATGAGCAGGTTTGGTCAATATCATTGACCAGGCCCACATGTGCAGTGTGTGTGTGTGTGTGTGTGTGTGTGTGAGTGTGTCTGTGTCTGTCTGTGTGTTTCTATATTTCTGTGTGTGTCTGTTGTGAGATAACCATGCTTCTCACAGAGCAGAGAGCTCTCTCATCACCTCAGCATTCCTGCCTTAACACAAAGATAAGTTGAACATAACATACTGTTAGCACAACTACCAGTTGTAACGAACATTCAGTTTGTTCCATCTATGTGTGTGTAGTTGTGAGAATCATCTTGCGTGTGTGTATGTGTGTGTGTGTATGTGTTCTGATGCAGGTGACTATTTAGCCTACCTTTCAGAAGAGGCTGTCCTTCCATCAGCGTTTCCGTGACAACAGTGGTGTACACACTCTCACTAAACCCGCTCTGACATGGTAGCGTTGTCTGACCCTGGACAACCACCTGGACACACACACACACACACAATAAAAATAGACAAATAAATACATACTTTTTTATGGTAGCTTCCCATATAAGCAGCTAAACACATACATACATACATACATACATACATACATACATACATACATACATACATACATACATACATACATACACTTAGGGTCTCAATGCAACTGATCTCAGATGGTATTCTGTCTATAATGGAGTGAAAGGGAAATTTCTAAGAGACCCCAAACTTTTGAACGGTAGTGTACATACATACATAAATACATTAATAAGCATTTTATCCATATATAAACACATCGACCCACACACTGGCCTCAAACAAGTCAGCGAATCAGACTGTTTCACACACACACACACACACACACACACACACACACACACACACACACACACACACACACACACACACACACACATGCAGTATCATAATGGTGTCCTTGGCCAAAGTACTATTACAGCAGAGCTGGGCCATGCTGTCCAATGCTGCCCAAACCAGTTCCAGGTCGTCAGCACAGCACACTGATGCCGAGAGGCGCAGCAGCATCTCTGGTTTCAGAGACACAACAGGAAATGTCTGGGCTGGGGCCAACCCATGAGGCAATGGGCAAGAGAGACCGGAGGTCAGGTGTGGCCGACTGGGTTGCGTTTCCACAAAGCAATAGAAATGACTGACAATACAGCATCATCCTACGAGTCACCAGCAATATTATGATAAATCCATATGCAGTTGTAGCCTCTCACTCCCTCTTTCACACACACACACACACACATGCACACAGACACACACAATATGATCAGGAAGTCATGTCATGTGAGTAACACCAATGACATATCAGTTTAGTAATTAGTGAGTGTATTCACATTCAAGATGGCTATAACAAAAGATTTGGGATGTCCAAATATGGATGATTCATGTAAATTTGCTGATAACAGGTATGGCTCTGACGGTGATTGCACGTGTGTGAGTGAATATGTGTGTAATATCATAACCCAATAATCCTTGAATGTTATTCTGATACTGGCAGTCAGATGCACAGCCAGAGGATATGGTCTCTCTCTCTCTCTCTCTCTCTGTGTGTTTGTGTGTGCGTGTGTGTAAATGTATGTGTGTATGTGTGCATGCACTCAGTGGTTAAAGTGGGATTGGGCAGGTGGGGGAACCCTGAAATCCAGTGTCGGTGCAATGGGGAAAACTGACTCACTGTTGGACAACATATTGAGTATATTTTGAACACGAATTGCTAGCTTCTTGGTCACCTCTGTCAGTCAGTCAAAATAGCCCCCATATTGATTTGTACCAGGGGTGTCACTAGACCTAGAATTACACTGAGGCGCAAGCCACCCTAGGGAGTGTGATAGGTTTCCTTTGTGTATGACATTAACATTACCAACGTGTTATCCAATTAGGAAACAAGTATTAATGGACAATAGGCTATTTTTTCTCTGTATTAACAAGCTGGAATGCTAGCCAGCTACCTTGCCGTTAACCTAACGTTTGTCATTGACCAGCAGATGAACAGCTAGAGCCATACCGCCCTGCATGTTGTCATGTTTAAATTGTGGAATTTTAACATTATTTCACCTTCGACTTTAACTTCCCTGCAACATCTAAGTGCTGTGCAGCTGTGCTGTGCAGCAACTGTAAACCCAGCGACTTCATCTGCATGCGTGAACCAACACATGTGCACTCAAATCAGATGAGACCCATGAGAACCTACGTCGGGAAAGGACAACTGGGGGGATAACGGGTGTTAGTGAAGGTGGGGCCAGCCTAGGGGGTGATCTTTTGATTTGTTGAACACTGATCCTGAAGGAGAGGCAGGCTGCAATTTGAGGTACACGCAAAAAATTTACTCACCATTTATTTTAACAATATCATTACGCTATATCGTTGGTATGTAAGAATATTTATTTATTCATTTATCTGAGGTGGTGGAAATGCAGGACTGGGGCAGGATGGCATGTGTTAACAAAAAGCACTTTGAAGTGAGCCACACACACATTTATTTTCTCCTTCCATATGGACAGTTATTGTTTTTGTTTGAGCCTGTGTGCATGTGTAAGACATAAATAACAGACCAAATGAGCAAGGTGGGGGGGGTGGAGAGGGAGGAGTGAATGGGGGAATCTTTTGGAAGTGCTGCAAAATGCTATGCACACACCACTCACAGGATTAACATAAAAAGAGCCCCACAGACACACACACCCCCTCTCCCCCTCTCTCTGAGCAGCCCTCTTGAGATGCAGCACAAGAGAGCCGAAGGATCAAAGGAGGAGGTTCTGGACTCAGAGAGAGCTAAGTTGGACAGGAATCTTTGCGCTGCTTCGTTTAACGTGATCACAGCTGATGAAACGCGCTTATAATCACTAACATTCAAAACCACTGACTTCAGTCAGCGTTTTTTCTCTCTGGCGAGTGAGGACAAAAAAGATGGTGATTGGTGATGACAGTATACTCTCGCCAAAAAAAAGACGCTCAGTCAACAACCCCAACTCCAGAAACACATACACCAACACACCAAGCAAAATCAATTCAGAGCCACTGTGCCTGGGTGGTTTTAATTGCTCGGCAAAAGGCAGTCCTGATCAATCATATTCATGGAGTCATTGCTCAAAAGGTGGCGGCAATATATGGCTCCTGCGTGCGTGTGTGCTTGCGTTCTTGTGTGTGTGTGTGAGAGAGAGAGAGAGAGAGAGAGAGAGAGAGAGAAATGTTTCTCTTTGATTTGCATAGAATTGATTGGCGTAAGATGCAGAATTGCCTCCGGGAGCCCGCGCTAGCGTGAACCTGTGGTTTATAGCGTCGTAGGTCAGTGACTTACTGCAGCGGTTAGTCTACTGACCTGACTGACAAGTCTATCTTCATCTACCTCACGGCGGGACAGAAATCCGGTTACACATAGGCTCGCGGCAACCGTGCTTGGCATACTGGACTAACAATAACGGCCGAATGATCCAGCTGCGAAAGTATTGCTCCAACTGATCAACTACGGATAGAGACGGGTATACACTGGAAGTGGTCCATGACAAAATAACTCACGACTGAGAAATCCTTAATGCCCAATAAATACGATAAAAGCCGAGCGACGCCTGCAGCAACGTTTTGTACGCGGCTCGCAGATCTGCTAAATCTAATCGCATTTTAATTACGTGAATCACAGGAATAGCTGCCTACAGATGTGTCATCGGTTCATCGGATTGAGTTGTCTGCATTCAAAGGTCCCAACCCGTGGCCACTAGCTACGTCGTTCCACAGACACACACCACACAGGAGACGAGGCGCATCAGCTTATCAAATACCTCCAATACCATGCATCATTGGAGAGAGAAAGATGTGTGTGTGTGTTTGAGTGTGTGTGTGTGTGTGTGTGTGTCTGTGTGTGTCTGTGTGTGTGCTGACAGCGGAAGAACAAGACTGGACGACCCATCGCGCGGCTCATTAACGAGTTGTTGTAACCTCTAGCAGTAATCAGCACGGAGCGGCTCGCGCCCTTTATTTGTGCTTGCCAAATAAACCCAGAAACGACATGATAAACACCCCCCCCTGTTTTTCCCTGGTCAGTCACTAGGCCGCCCCTGACGGGACAAGCCAGTGCGGAGCTACCATGGACAGTTACTCTGACTCCTTCTATTCTTGCACACACACACACACATACACAAACCCAAGCGCGTTCACGTACTCGCCTACAGCCACACTAACATTCTTAATAAGCAAAGACGAAATATACAAAAAAACAAGTAGTGCACAGCGATAGTGATGGCTGATCACTCCCCCACTCAGAGGAGAAAACAGCCAGGGGTAGCAGCGAGAGGCCATCGGAGTGAGAAACTGTGCGTTTCGTCCCACTACAAAATCTCCCGCAGTTAAGAGCATGGCTTACATATACACCTTTCTTATCTCACAGGCAGGGATAGACGAGTCCATCTGTTCTGTCTAAACAGTTAATCTAACACTATCACAGACACAAAACCGAGCACGAAACCACGAGCAAACCGATACATGCGTGTTGTGCGTAGGTTATATGCGCTGTTTGAGAACATAGAAGCAGGACTGTGTCTGTTCAGCGCACATACGTCCTAAACTGATGTGGTAAGCTGGTATCATTTCAAGAATAATTGCATCACCAAAAATGGACTAAAACAGCAAATGCATAAACAGCCGGACAGTCATCGGTGGCGGTAATAGTGTCAACCTCAGCAGCTTTCGAGCTTTTGGTACGTTGGCTACACGGGATTGCTTACCTGCAGAACCGCAAGGAGCGTCAGCATCGCGCTCCTGTTAAGGTCCATTGTCGTACAAATCCGTCCCTGGGAGCGCGCAGGATCAATCCGCTATTTCTCCGTAACACCGTCGCGCTGTGATATTTCGTTCAACAATAATGTCATGTAGCACACGAACCAACACCGTCTCCTCGTACTCTCCTCCGCGCACACCCTCTTGCTCCCGAAACAGAACAGATCGCCTCGCTGTCTTGTGTGCCCAACGCGACTCCCTCCCTCTCGCTCTCTTTTCCTCTCGCTCCCTCTCGGCCCAAGTGTCTCCGCCTAGTGGAGCTTGTGAACGATATCAGAGGGGGTTGTTTCTCTCTATCCTCACTACTTTGCCCGTCTGCGTCCGTCTATCCCCCCTCCATGTCATCCCCGGAAGTTGGACTCCAACTGACAGGCCCCTCCCCCACCCCAACATAACAAAAGGAAAATCTTCTTCTTCTTCTCTCCAACCCGGCCCAGCCCAGCCCCCGCTTAATGCAGACTAATCGCCCAGGAGGCAGGAGAGATCTGGGGGCTTAAAACCCGTCTGACACAAACGCTCGCACACACACAGACACAGACACGCGCGTACGCACGCACGCACGCACACTCACAGAGATACACCGACTTGGTCTACATTTAAAAAAAGCGAAATGATAATTCGGTTTGTTTAATGAGATTGTCAAATGTAATGTCATGTATGCGCCAGTGTGCTGAACGTAACATCACCCATAAACCCAAAACATTTAAAAAATAATAATAATACAATTTTTTTTTATTTAAAAGTAACCCTTTAACAAAGCTTACTAGCTTTTCTGCACTAGCCTGATGTTGAAATCTTGCGCCCCATAGCACATAATATGTAGGGCAGTGGGAGATGCGCGCGCCTGACTGACAGAGGACAGGGATGTTTCCGTCCCTCGTGGTGGCAGATGTCGCTCGGCCACTCTAGGAAGTCTCTGGTCATCCGCACTCTGCGGCCACCATCTGTTCGTCATTAAAACCCGCTCCCTCAGACGAACGGGCAGTAGTGTCTGCGTGACATCACCTGGCACAGAGATGCAAAAGCCCGATTAGGATTGTTAGAGACAGAGCTCAGGGCGAGAGATAGAGAGAGAGACAGCCAGAGAAGAGCTGGGGAGCAGCTCAGCTGTGTAGGCTGTGTTGATTAACCTGTGATGGTGGTGAGCAATAGACAATGATTCACACAGCATTAATCACACATATACATGCACACTCATACACACACACACCACATACACACACACATACAGGAGAGAGTGTCCGTAGAACTGGACGAGCCATGCCATGCAGATGGAGTCATGGAGCTAAAAACGCTTTTCACTGTACTGTTTCATTATGCATGAATGGGTATGTATGAACTGTTTGTGTGTGTGTGTGTGTGTGTGTGTTTGCTTCTGCACATGTGTGTGTGTGTATGGGTGTGAGTGTGAGTGAGTGATAGATAGAGAGAGTCTGTGGGAGAGAGTGTGTTTCTGTGTGGGAAGAGGTTATCACACTAAGTGGCTAACCACCCTGATGTACATGGACTGACAGGTCCCATTGCCCTGAGCAACAAGAAAGGCCATGGGATGGGGGGCTCCCTTCAACTGAGCTCATGCTCTCTCACACTCCAGCACAAACCCAGAGAGAGAGAGAGAGAGAGAGAGAGAGAGAGAGAGAGAGAGAGAGAGAGAGAGAGAGAGAGAGAGAGAGAGAGAGAAAGAAAGAGAGAGAGAGATTAGCAAATAAATTAATAGAAGCACAAATATACACTCACACACACTAACATCATAAATACACATGCTCCCTATAATTGCTGAGATTGAGCAGTACTTTGCCAACTGTTTGGCCCTTGTTTTAGATAGCCCCCCAATGCAGAGTCCACGGTCTATGTACACATGACCTAGACTTTTTGTCTGGTGACCCCCCTAAAAAACATGGACCAAGTCTCGCGACCCCCTTCTCTCTAACCGGCGGAATTTGGTTTTTAAATGTTGCGAAATGGGCATTGGAAGCAGAGGCATAAAATGTCTCCTCATAGGTAGTCTATGTCAACACCAAAGGCATTAATGTCAATGTCAGCCTTTGACTAAAAAACAATTTGTGACCCCTCCAATATTTTTGGCGACCCCCCTGGGGGTCCCGACCACCAGTTTAAGAACCACTGACCTAGACTACCAAACACTAGCACAGTGAGCTGGCATTTGTAGCCAAGGTTCTCAATTGCGGATATCAATGACTGGTATTTTAGAATCTAAGAGCAGTAAGAGTCCTCCATAAACAAGTCAATGAACATGATACCTCACACACACGTGCACACACACACACACACACACACACACACAGTAACACAGATGAGGCATATGCACACTCACATGCTAAACAAAGTTGAACAAAGTTATTCACGTTCATTGGGCTATACACTGCAACATTCATAGGATTCATATGCCATTCTGGCTTCAGCCTTTCATGTCTTTGACTTTAGTCTTTCACTGTCTCTCTCCAGTTTATCTTTCTCTCCCTCCCCATCTCCTTGCCCATACATGGGGCCTTTAATAATGGACTTTGATGTGTGTTAAATTCATATCAGATGCGCTGGAGACAGACTAAGAGAAATCCAGTGGGAGCGGCGAGGAGGTTGATGGGCAGTCTGCTCTGCTTCATTCTATACTGCACGTCTTTACATACACTCTTTTTAGAGAAGTGTGTGTGTGTGTGTGAGAGATAGTATTTGTGTGTGTGTGTGTGTGAGAGAGATAGTATTTGTGTGTGTGTGTGTGTGTGTATGTGTGTGTGTGTGTGTGTGTATGTGTGTGTAAGATAGAGAGAGAGTGTGTGTGTGTGTGTGTGTGTGTGTGTGTGTGTTGTGATTCTGAAGAAGATATCTGTTGATTGACCAGGACGACCTTGGGTGTTAGATGTCTCAGATCGATATCCCCTTGTCAGCATACAGATCTCAGGTGTGTGTGTGTGAGTGAGTGTGTGTGTGTGTGTGAGAGTGTGTGTGTGTGTGCGTGTTTGTGTGTGTGTGTGTGTGAGTGAGTGTGTGTGTGTGTGTGTGGGTGGCTGGGTGAGGAGGGGCGGGGGGCGTAGCAGAGAGAGTGTAAATGGGTCTGAGTCTGACTCAGTGTATTTCTGCATAGTGCTGATTATGTTGGCAAGAATCCACTTCTGTTGCATGTTTTGTTTTTGCATGCATAAACATTTGAACAGAGCCGGACAGTAACGGAGTACATTTACTTCTGTACTTGAGTACAGTTTTGAGGGATCTGTACTTTAATCGAGTATCATTTTTGGGGAGTACTCATGACTTTACTCAAGTACATTTGAGAGGCAAATATTGTACTCTTTACACCACTACATTTCTATCCATAACCGTGAGTACCTGTTACTTCTTCTAAAAAAAAAGGAAAAAAAAAAAAATCTTGGAAACCCTCAATTTGTTGTTTTCCTCTCAAACGTGATTGGATTCGGCAGGCGCCACTGATTGGGACAGCCTATCAGAAATCACCTTCAGCTTTCCGCTAAAGTCAACTCCATGGTTAGATTTAGATAAGAGACGAAACCATGGACGAAACAATGGATGAAGACGCAGCAAGTCCATCCCGGGAATGTGCCAACCTGTGGCCCCACCTCGCCAGACTATTTCAATTTTCTGAACAAGTTAATGATAGTTTTCGCTTCAAGTGTTCCAATTACAAAATAGTATTTTGTATTTGAAATACGTATTTTAAATACATGTATTAGAAATACTGCCCATCCCTGGCAACATGGTAAAAAATTAGTAAGTATAAGTATTTAAGTATATATACTCTTTTGATCCCGTGAGGGAAATTTGGTCTCTGCATTTATCCCAATCCGTGAATTAGTGAAACACACTCAGCACACAGTGAACACACAGTGAGGTGAAGCACACACTAATTATGGCGCAGTGAGCTGCCTGCAACAACAGCGGCGCTCGGGGAGCAGTGAGGGGTTAGGTGCCTTGCTCAAGGGCACTTCAGCCGTGCCTACTGGTCGGGGTTCGAACCTGCAACCCTCCGGTTACTAGCGCTAACCAGTAGGCCACGGCTGCCCCCATGACTAAAAAGATGAAAATTACTTGATATTACTTTCAATTCCTCTTACATTCTCCAAGGTATTAAAGCAACACCAAAGAGTTTTTTGTACCTTAAAAAAATGTTTCCAAAATCGTTTCAGTGGTTCATCATCTCCTAACAGGGTGAACTGCACTTCTGCATTCGCTTCGCGGCCCTCTATCAGCTATAATCGCACTATGCAAGTTTGCCAGATCGGGTAGCGGATCTGTAGTTCGATGGAATGAGACATAAGAAACTACAAATTTGACTTCAACATCTGACATCTGATGTTGCAATACATCGTACTTTCATAAAATCATCCAACATATTCTACCTTGTCTGTGGACATCGTTATTTGAAAAGCCAGTGCTGGATAAACAAATAGCGTGGGTGCGACAGAGGAAAGTTCTTTGATGTTGCTTTAACATTAAATTTTTTCATAACTGTAGGATGTTACTGTACATAAATGTAAGCACTGTGGCAGTAGTAATGCAATATTTAGAAAATGTACTCTTGTACTCTTGATATAGCCTAGAAATCTAGACGCGCCCCTAGCGGCTGCCAGGGCTAGTCTAGCAACTCTCCGTTGGCTTGTGAGCTCCAGAAATCGAAACTTAATCAGGCCATTGAAATCGTGTATAGAGTCGTTAGGTGGGCTTAACATAATGATTGATGGCAACGGTTTGGCTTGAATTCCCTGCAACTTAAAAACAAATAAGATGGATGTTGCTGCTGGCGAACAGTGTGACACGAGTTAAGCTTTTATTATGTTGGCAAACGTTTGAACTAGCCAACTAGCTCCGCTGGTGGGAAACGCATGGGACTTATAAGCTGCCGCCGTCATATTAGCGTGCAGAGGGAATTTGAAAGACAACTGATTATCCCGCCCCTCGGACTGAGCACTGCGAACGGTGAGTGCCCAGACCCTACATTTTAATGTGGGTCTGGCTCGCCAGGCTACTCTTGATAGCCTACTCAAGTAGGCTACTTTTAAAAACAAGTACTTTTACTTAAAGCAACACTAAAGCACTTTTCCTCTGTCGTACGCACTCTATTTGTTTATCTAGCACCGGCTTTGCAAATAACGATGTCCTCAGACACGGTAGAGTATGTTGCATGATTTAATGAAAGTATGATGTATTGCGACATCAGAAGCAAGTCAAATTTGTAGTTTCTTATGTCTCATTCTATCGAACTACAGATCCGCTACCCGATCTGGCAAACTTACATAGTGCGGTTATAGCCGATAGAGGACTGCGAAGCAAATGCAGAAGTGCCGTTCACCCTGTTACGAGTAGTTGAACCACTAAAACGAATTTGGAAACATTATATTAAGGTACAAACAACTCTTTGGTGTTGCTTTAGGTAGACATCTGACTGTTGTACTTTTACTTGTACTTGAGTAAAATTTAGCAAAGGTATCTGTACTTTTACTCAAGTAATGAAGCTGTGTAGGCCTACTCTGTCCGCCTCTGCATTTGAAACCATATCTTTATGCATTGGTGTGTGTGCGGTATGTGTGTGAAATAGCATATGCATATGTGTGTGTGTGTGTGTGTGTGTGTGTATGTGTCTGTGTTGTGCAACATAAACCAAAGCCTGAAAAAAAGCTAATGTATAATAGGAAGAGTTCTGATAGGCCTCAGTCTCAGATCTGGTTAATTCTATCGGCATGCAGGGGCTGAGTTGTTCTTGTTCATCTATGTGCTGTGTAACTCATTCCTGGGTCTAACTGAGCAATGATCCCACACGCAGCAGGAGCTTCACTGAGTGTGTGTGTGTGTGTGTGTGGGTGGGTGAGTGAGCAAGAACCCAGAGGCTGCTGCATGTGATGCTACCATATGGATGTGATGGGGTCTTCATCAAAGTGTCACACACAACAGACGTCTTAGTGTGTGTGTGTGTGTGTGTGTCTGTGTGTATTCTGAAGAGTGTGAGTGTGAGAGAGAGTTGAAACAGAGACTTTCTAATGAGGAGTCACAGCACTCAAAGAATCCTCCATAGAAATGCAAGGGTTAGTTTGTAACGCCAATATGGCGGTTGTCTTCACACATTCGGCTCCTTTCTGTAATTGTAAGTAACCAAAAGCATTTTTGTAAAACATTCTTTTTAGCCTTATTTTAGCAATTTTGGGGGAGATATTTATATTGTTCAATTCAGATTTCAACACAGATTTGCCTGATTTACTTGCCTGTTCAATTCAGATTTCAACACAGATTTGCCTGATTTCACTTTTTATGTCAATATGACCTCCCATACTTGCCTCCCCATTCATCTGAATAGGAACATATCTGCCCAAACCTGAAGCCGTTACCAAGATGTCTGCAGAGTGGCGGGACTTGCCTATAAGGAATTTGTTTAAAATCACTCTCATCTTTTTGCCATTCTTTTTTTAGCACTTTTCTTTAGCACATTCCTATATCATCATCCTTTGTGGAGCATATGAAATTACCCCATGTTCTTTCTGCGTGGCTGCAGGAGCTTTTGTCAGGGCCAGAGAATGTTGTTTCTGACAGATTGCATTATCAGGGGGTGAAGTCATGATTGTTGCCACTGTGATCGGAAGCTAGTTAGCATACTCTCCCAGGTAGACAGAAAGAGGCTACGCACAGACACATCACCCTGCTTGTACGAGGAGGGCATGTGAGGCAAACCCTCCCTTGGATGTACTCAAGCAATGATGAAAGGAAGAATTCAAAACAGCAAAAAAGGAGATGGAAAAAGGAATTCAAAGTGATGAAAAGAGAAATGATGACACAATGTTTTCAGGTCAATTTGTGCTTTGGGTTAAGAACACTGGTGTCCCATCTTTTCCTTTAAAACATCAGTTTTGCAATGTGCACCTGTTTGAGTCACTTGCAGGTACACAACTTGAGTTCAAGCGTTCACTATATAAAATTAGCCAGACAGAATAAATGTATGAGCGCTTTGTCTAGGTCACTAGTCAGGGTCCTAATGAGCTTCTCGGGAATGCTCTCTGCGCGGCATTACCGCTCGTGGTCGTGAAGTGCATCACGGCATCACGCCATCACGCCAGACGGGAACTGCGCTGGCAGACGTCGACCCGGGGTGACGACCACGGGCACCCGAGAAGCTTAATGTGACATCGTGTCTGACCTGGCTGCGCTGGCAGAGGCCGGGCAAGATGCGAGACAATAGAATAAGCGCTGCGCGATATAAGAGGACCAGACTGGACCTGAGCTAAGAGTATATTACCATTTAAGTGTCAGAACAGCATAAGTATAATTAAGCAGAGATAGCATGTTTGGCAAGGTCACTGGCCGGGGTCCCGAAATGCTCTGCCGGGAGGCGAACGGGGAGGTGGTGGGTTGCAAGCACAAGCAAATGCTGCAGCGGTGCCGGCAGGTTAGCCTTGACTAAG
Source organism: Alosa alosa (assembly GCF_017589495.1). Lineage (NCBI taxonomy): Eukaryota > Metazoa > Chordata > Actinopteri > Clupeiformes > Clupeidae > Alosa > Alosa alosa. The sequence continues at coordinate 8,714,086 of NC_063197.1, forward strand.
TTATCTGGTTGATGGGAAGTGGAGGCGTGGCAAAGTTTCGTCACATTCCTCATAAACTTCCGTTTGCAACAACATAAAGAAGCTGGTAGTTTTCCCATAGGTAGGGAGAAATCACAGAAACGACTAGGTTCGCACTCCATGGTTCATATAAAATTACCATTTCTCCTGATAGCAAAGAGAAGATTATGCTTTGGACTATCTTACTTTTTCATGCTAGCAACTGGTCAGCAAACTCCAATGCTCAGACCAAAAAGGTGCTGGTTTGCATAATTTGAGTATATATATTTTGGGGCTTTTTTGCCTTTATTATGACAGGATAGTGACGAGACTGACAGGCAGTGAGTGGGGTGGGGTCGGAAAATGACCCTGGTCGGATTCAACTGGTTTGCAGAATTTGCCTTGACTTTTTGCCTTCTGTACCTCTAGTCCTTTGTAAGATGCTGCCCCTAGCACCAAGTGATCATGTAACATAACATTGCACTCAAGTATGTCACTAATAGTTTACAATTAATGTTCCTTCTGTCTATCAAATGTTGTTTATTTTGATTATATTTAAGCTGTAACATCAAATGTTAGGGACAGCACAGTTTGTGTTGTTTCCATTCATTTTAAGAGTGAGGGTACAGTACAGTCACCCCAGAGATGGATATGCATGAATACCTGTCCTAACTTCTGAGAAAGAAGGAGACATGACCATTTGTTTAGTCTGTTCAGGATTTTGTATTAGTTCTACCATTCTTAAAACAAATGTGACCCTGCAAGGCGAAACCAGTCGTTTTGGTAAAATGTACAAAATTAAGTTATTGTACTCACACGAACGACCATAAACTAAGCTTTCCAACGATATGTATATCGTGGGTATTGCAAAAAGTATCGCTAAGATAACCGCATCCAAAGTTGGCATGGTTCTCCTGTCACGATACGCCAGAAGAGGAGAAAATCACCTGTCACGTGCGATAGTGTGAGGGCACACAGCTATGATTAGCCTTACGGTAGCTTGACTTTGAAGCGGATGACTACAGTTTCAACCATAGTTTCAACCGTGCAATGAGTTTTTTTCTGCCCCCTAGTTAATACCTGGGACGGTCATAAGGTCACTATAGAATATAATTAATCTATTTCGGGGGAAGTAAGGGGAGAGGAAGTTCTGTGTACACAGATTGTGTATGATCCCTAAAATGACGTCAGGATATTTCTAAAAGTTTGTGCTTTTGACCGTGCGTGCCCTGAAAGGCAAGTCTTTCACATTCATATTCGGTTACATCTGCCAAGAACGATATAGAGCTGACACATTGAGTAACGAGTAATGAGTAGCCTAATGAGTAAATTAGCCCTACCGTACCCTACAGTAAAACCTTATAGCGGCGGACAAAGGGAATGATTGCTAATGTGTTGAATCTTCACCTAAATAAAGTAAGGGTTTAACAGTCATGTTAAAAACAGGTTTAACGTATATTTATCCGTGAAATTTGTTCACAATATGAAAGTGTAGACTGTATACTGTCGAAATTATGCGAAATCGTGAAATTTGACATTTTAACTTGTACGTTTGTTTATCGTGGATTTTCTCAAAATAGCACCGTGGGCAAAACGACGGATTTCGCCTTTCAGGGTCACACATGTGTTGTCCCTATCTGGACACAGAGATGTGTTAAAAAACAAAGCATGTTGCGTTGTTTTCAACGCAAGTTGTGTTATTTTTAGGGATGCACCGAATCCTGATTTTTAAGGTTCTGCCGAATACCTTCTTTAAGATTCGGCCGAATACCGAACCGAATACCGAATCCCAGTCATGTCTGTGTTGCATGCATAAACATCACCAAAAACTGTGAAACTGTGGGGGAAAATGGCATTTACAAAGCATGATTATTGCAGCATGTGAACTGGTCACATTATAGGCAGGATTATTCATGTTTTTTCTGTTCATCTTTTTCATTTACGTTATTGGTAGAAATTGATGTGAAACAAAATGTAAAAATAAATGGCACAAGACAGAAAATATTTTTTTACAATTCATTTTAACCACATTCTGCCTGTGAGCTAAACCATTTCACTTATCTTTAATGTCATTAGGCTACATTGTATTGGTGGTGTGTAGGTCTAATTGAGTGCCACTTTAAGACTGTGAGGCTAATTAGTGCCTGTCACTTTAAGAGCTTTGCAGTTTCCAAGGCACAGTTTTAGGCAACTGATATGTGGATGCAATTTATCATGTTTTCTATGTCATTAGTTAAAATAAAGGTTCAAAAACCTAACAACTCAAAGAATATCTATTTTGGATCATAAGATAATAAGATAATATTTCTATGATTGTGGTGAGTAGGCCTACTAAACAATGGCAGGGAGACATGACATGAGGGGGTGGATAGTTAGCGGTAGCCTATCTTGTGTAGCCTATTGCAACGGCACTCATATTCTAGCAGCGGCAGAAACACTGAGTAGCCTAGGATTCGGTTCAGTTTTAGAACAAGATTCGTCCGAATCCGAAATCAAACCTTGGACTCGGTGCACCCCGGTGTTGTCCCTATCTGGACACAGAGATGTGTTAAAAACAACGCAAGTTGTGTTGCTTTCAACACATTCGTTTTAAGAGTGTACTGAAACAAAACACTGCCATATCCAGCCCTATGGCACCTCTAAGGCTATCAACTCCAGACTGGGCCGAGCCAGGGTCAAATCACCTCCACTCTCATCCTCTATCTGTTCTCCACAACTGCTTCTGGAATTGATTTTCACATTTGTTGAAATCTCCTCAGGGAATTGGACTTCAGAATTACAAAACTATTTCCTTTTACATCATCCATCTTGCATAATTCTACTTGAATAGAGGCCAGGGGGCCTCAGTGCTGAGTGATGTAAGCCTAATATCCAACCTCCTTGACTGAATACAGAAAACATTTGGTGAGCAAGTTGTGTGGGCCAAAACCTAGACATACATAGCAAGTTTAGATTAGATCAGATTAGATTCAACTTTAGTGTCATTGTGTAGAGTACAAGTAGGCCTACAGAGACAATGAAATGCAGTAAAGGTTTGTATATACATACACAGACATATTGCAAAACAATATTTGCAAAATATTGTAAAACATATTGCATATATTTTGAACTAGTTTGGGAAGAACACTGGACATTTGTAGAGTTAATTTTTTGTAAACAATATTCTGTTTGCATTCCTCATGGATTATGTAAAAAAAACAATAACATAGGTTTGTCTGTTTTGTCTTTAAAACAGAACTTATGCCCACATATGCTGTCTATGTAAATGTGTGCTGTCTTTATATAACCATATCAAGGATCATTTCCAAGTATGCAAACTCAAAGTATGCAAATATAAGTCCAAAAGGTAAATATGAAACTCTGGCATATCTGATTGGATCCAGAATTCAAGTATACAGTTTGAAGAATTGCTATGTAGTCTTGTCTACCTTTTCATCTCCCACCCCCAACCTTTCTCTCTCTCACACACACTCTCTCACACACACACACACACACACACTCTCTCTCTCTTTCACCAACATTCTTATTCACTTCGGTCCCTTTTGATGCTGATCTCTCTGTTTGTTTTCTGGTCCTACTTCGTTCCTCCTGATCTTATTTTTTTCATCCCGCTCGCTGTCTTTCTCACATGCTTCCTTTGTTTCAACCTTTCGGTCAGTCTCTCTCAATCTGCCTCAACCTGTCTCACCTTTTGTTCCTTTTAAATTCTTTCTTTCAATCTTTCTCATGCACACACTCATAGACACACAGACACACACACACACACTCATGTATTTTCAATAGTCTCCATGCACGACAGCCATTGAAAGGAAATGTTTTATTCAGAGGAATTCTTCTTCCTGTCAGTTTTATGTGAGCGTGGGGCCACTATCCCGCACCCCCCTGCTCTTTCGCCTCTGCTCTCCTCTATTCCTCACTCAGACAGCGCTGGTGCATGTTGATCTCTGCAAGAGTGTTTTCTGTGTGGTTTTTGTTTTATTTTATAACCCCGGCTTCTCAGGATGTAGATCACTGTTCCTGTCTCTTTACAGTGCCTTACGTGTGCCGATAAGATCTCCTAAAGCCACTGCGGTCATTATGGGTCATCCCGTTTCACGGCGATCTTCACTCTGTTGTCTGTTGCATGTTGTGTCCAGCTGTAGGTGTGCTTTCATCAGCACACTAGGTTCCAGCAAGGGCAGATGCCAGCAGGGCAGAATCACCAGTATTGCGGTGTGTTCCATGGCATTCATTCTCCATGGATGACCATTCCCCATGGGCTGGACACCAACAGATGTCCTCTATGGTGAAGTCTGAAACAGGAGCACATAATGTGTGGTACAAGCAGTTCTCCGTCCCTCCGTCCCGACCTGGAGGTGTGTGGTGCAGCCATCAGGGAGACCGATTTGGGGACGGGCAGCTTCAGCCATCTACCGGCTGCACGGAGACGGACATTGTTAAATTGTGTTGCATCATCCAGGTCCTTAACTGCCCAGGACCTCCAGTGCCAACGCCGCCTGAGGGTCTGCCGCTCCAGAGTTGGCCTGTCCGGCTGCCGATGCATCTGCTGACATTAAAGGAGACCTTCCTGCCTTGATCTTTGCAGACAATAGAAAAATGACCATGCTTTTATGCCATCTCAGCCACACACACACACACACACACACACACACACACACTTATACATTGAGATATGAACACACACACACACACACACACACACACACACACACACAGAGCACAGTGGCAGCAGAGAATGTGCTGACTGATAAATGGAGCGGGAGGACAGGCAGGCAGCTTTCCGGGCGCTGAGCGAGGCAAGGGACATCAGAGGCGTCCATGTGGCCACAACCAGGCCCATCTGTGGCCACGGCTGCACACTCAGCTGATCAGTGCTGCCAGGGCTGTGTGTGTGTGTGTGTGCAAGTGTGTGTGTGTGTGTGTGCGCAAGTGTGTGTGTGTCCTTGTGTGTGTGTGTGTGTGTGTGTGTGTGTGTGTGTGTGTGTGTGTGTGTGTCTGTGTGTGTGTGTGTGTGTCTGTGCGTGTGTTCATATTTGAATGTGTAAACGTCTGTGTGAGTGTGTGTGTATGTGTGTGTGGGGGGGTGCTTCTGGCCACCACTCCGCTCTTCGTCCTCTGGAGCTGTCCCACCCTGCAGCATCTGCTCACGGCAGCTCTCTCCGCCCCTGTGCACAAACACTCTCACCCAGCAACGAGAGATGCCACCAGTGGATGTATGTGCCCAAACACACTCACCCATTAACGAGAGATGCCACCAGTGGATGTGCCATTCAACACCATGAGAGCAGTTGGAAGATGAGGAGCTGATTGAAGATATGTGTTAAAAGCATGTAGGCTATCGCAATTGTAATATTATTACATAAGTAGGAAGAGACACTAAAGGCTTTAGTGAGGGATGGATTTGTTTTTCAATGGAAATGGATTTGTTTTTTAAAGGAGACAAATCTAAATGGAAAGGTCTCTCTCTCTCTCCCTTTCTCTCTCTCTCTCTCTCTCTCTCTCTGTAGTGGCAGATGAACTGTGGAGGAGACTGTGTACACGAGAGGGTGAGAGTGGGAGAGCCATGTGTGTGTCTGCATGCGTATGTGAAAGAGTGTGTCTGTGTGTGTGTGTGTGTGTGTGTGTGTGTGTGTGTGTGTGTGTGTGTGTGTGTGTGTGTGTGTGTGTGTGTGTGTGTGTGTGTGTGTGTTTGAATGTGTGTGTGTGTGTGTGTGTGTGTGTGTGTGTGTGTGTGTGATTATGTGAGCGAGGGAATGTGTGGGTATAAGTGCCTTGGAGCCTTTTGCATCTATTATTCCCTCCTTAAAAGAATTCAAATGCAGTGTGCTCAAGACATTCACCGTCTCTCCCTCACTCTCCTTCACACTCTCACTTCTGGGTCTTTTTTCCATTTAACATGCAGCAGCTAAGTCACATAAAATTAAATAGAATAAAAAGAAATGTGGACTATGGAACATAGTCTTCTCGCACGCACTGAAACACACACACACACACACACACACCTACCATTAGGCCACTAATACATTCTTAAATAAAAGTGGCTATTCATGATAAATGCATTGATAATACATTATTCATGGACACTTGAAGTACTCCTCAACTATCACACACACACACACACACACACACAAACACACACACACACACACAAACACACACACACACAGAGAGCTAACCTGTAAGTGCTTTCCCCTGCTGTAGATGTACTAAATTGGGTTGTGGCTTCAATAATTAGCAGCCGTCAGCCGTCATCAGGATCATTAAGCTTGTTAAGGTCTCTCTAATGTATCATCAGTGCTATTACAACAATAAGAGCTGCAGAGCAGAGGGATTATGGGCAGGACAAATACATTTGAGGGCGGCATGATTTGCATGTGAAACATGATGGAGAACAATATGAGTCTATTTGTTCTATTAGCATAGCTCATGTTGCATTGAACCCATACAGAGCCGTTTCAGTGACTACTATGCAAGAGGAAGGGAGTCAGGGGCCAGATATGTCAAATCGCACCTCATCGAATGTCTCTAATTGTATCTTACCTCACTGAAGTCTAATACGAAAAATGGCTTATCTTTTTATCTATTTATTTATGTTAAGGTTTATGTGACGTCCACAAAAAGGTTACCTTTGTTTTGTGAATTGTAATTTACTTTAACTATATTTTTCTGTGAATACAAGGTAATGTTCTATTTTGAAGTAACAAGGGTTGCTGAAAATACATGTAAAATGTATGCATTTAAAAAGGGTGATTTCCTTTGTAAAATGGACTTGTCGTACTAGTTCCATACCAGCAGGGGGCAGACCTGCAGTAGCGATTTCCCTGTGCGTTGTTTGAAAATTCTCATAACTCCAGAGACTTCGAACGTATCAAGAAGCTGTTGCCCTGTCTCATCCTTCTTTCCTGATTTTCAGGTTGGTAAAGTGTTACACAACACTAAAATAGTATGAAACCATGATAGAATGTTAGCTAACTACTCTGGCCAAGTAGTTTTGTGATAAGAAGGTGGTTTTGCCTATGTTTGATATCCTGAAACGGAAATGCTAATTCTAAACGATTGGAGCTAGCAAAGGACGTTGATGCATTCACTTTAATAGTACGGATTACTATCGTGGCGCACACGTGTTCTCCCACTTTGTTCATTAATATAAATATGTGCCTTGTGGTTAATGTTCATGCGGCTCACGCATGAAGCCTTTTGTTAAGCCAACGTGCAAATGTGTATGTGAGTTTATGTTAAGATGGTCAGTAGTTAATGTGGCCATTACACGTATGAAGTTAACTGAACATGAAGTTGTCAATAGTGGCTCTGAGCATTTGATTCAGCGAAGTGTTAAATTAGTACTTTCATGACATGTATTGTCACATCCTGATCTTAAAAGCCAATGAATGTATTTAGATTTGCTATTGGGTTAATTAGACCATGATTTATGTATTTGATATTAAGCACAATGTAAAAGAGAGAGACAAAGGAATAAGAACATGTGTTTAATACTGTATAGAATATATTGCTATGGGATTTTGTATTAAAATTGCAGTTGGAACTCATTCTAATGTGAACATGGATTTAACAGATGATTAATGAAACAAATGCACTTATTGAAAGAAAATGTGAAATAAAGATAACTCCAGAGACTTCGAACGTATCAAGAAGCTGTTGCCCTGTCTCATCCTTCTTTCCTGATTTTCAGGAGCTACTATCTGCTAGCACGGTGCCGCTACTGCGGTACCCGTTACATTTATTTGTCATGAAAATTGCACATTAATAAATATGAAATGTAAATATGCCAGAATTAGCCAAAATGGATATTTTACATCTGTTGTCCATGGACCGGTGTTAAAAGCTCAGATACACCTAATGTTGACTTTTAAAGCCAGTTAGCTTTGGGCCGTAGGCTACTCTCTTGAAATAGCCAACCAAAGTTGTGCATTGAATTTAGTGCAAATCAATGGAAGAGGAGTAGGTTACTGTGTGCTGAAGACAAATTGAATCCCAGAGAATTGTTCATGTAGCCCCTTTTACATCTTCGAGGTGAGAGAAGAAGCTAAAACACAGATGTCAGCATGTGATGATGTCATGTTATTATGACTGTTTTGCACAATTTTCTACACTGGACAAAGGTGCTTCTCTGTAAATACAGCTGCTTTAAAACATGTGGGTCTATAAAAATAAACTACTTAATGAGTGCATTAAAAATATGAATCCTCATAATCTTGGAACAGCTACTTTTTGGATTTGAAACTGGCTAGGCCTATGTTATCTTACCTGGTTCAAAATCCTTCAGGTTGTCAAATGTTTTCATAAAGATATATTTCCACACTGTCAAAAAAATGGCAGCAAGCATAACCAGAAAAATATACCACATGCTGAGGCTATAACATATAAATGTTTTGAGATGCTATTGAACAAAAAAACTTGTAAGCCTACAAAAAAAGATTTCTCCTGATATAAGCAAGCTGGGTGGTTAGCTAGCTAACACAGCAAGACAGCAACCAACAGCAAGAGTTCTGACCAGCCCACCACTAGGCCTACCAACAGCAAGAGTACTGACCAGTCCACCACTAGGCCTACCAACACCAAGAGCACTTACCAGTCCACCAGCCTACCAACACCAAGAGTACTGACCAGTCCACCGCTAGGCCTACCCCTGTCCCTCAGTTCTCCAGTCTGTCTGCTAAAGATACCCAGATAGCTAGGAGTCCAAAATGAGCAAATCAGTCATTGCTTACACAACCAAATAGCAAACTAGTGTGCTGTAGTGATTGTTGAGTGAATGCTGTGATGACTGTTGGGATTAGTCTAAATGGACACTAGTATACAGCACACATGTACAGGACTCTACTGTACTGGCATTCCTATTTTGCACATCACCCAGGTGCATGGCATTGTGTTAACAGCTTTTGGTATCGTTTGGTTGGACCAGGGCAGTCTAAGGTGTACCCTACTGTATGTAGTGTATTGGAACCAATACTCAATAAAGTATCTATCTATCTAAAAAAAAAATTCCCCTTGGGGATCAATAAAGTATCTATCTATCTATCTATCTATCTATCTATCTATCTGAACCATTCTCATGAAAAACGTCTTTTATAATCATTAGTTTCATGATTATGCCTGTCTATTCGGTTCTCTCTGACGTGTTAATGCATTTTAAGAAGTCTGCTTGACCAGGTGTACCAACACACACACACACACACACACACACACTGTGGTTGATGTGTAGGTGGAGGAAATTGAATGGAGCTCCCTACCTCTCCACCTGCCTGAGAGAGGATTAGCATCACAACACCTGTCAGAGACACACACTGAGAGAGAGAGAAAGAGAGAGAGAGAGAGAGGGAGGGAGGGAGGGTGTGGGGGTGGCAAGACAATGAGGCAGAGAGCTTGTTAAAGCGGAAATGTTTCACCTTCTGATGCCAATCAAGCCTGTTCCCCAGCTCCACCATCACTGAGAATGGCAGATGTGAGGAGTTGTGTTTGTTTGTTTGCTTGTATCTGTGTGTGTGTGTGTGTGCACGTGCATGTGTGTGCGTGTGTGGGTGTGTGTTTGTGTCACAGAGATGGTTAAAAACAGAGATTGAGAAAGTTAAGACAGATAAATGCATAGTCAAAAAAGAAGAAGAAGATAGGTATATGTTCAAATGACGAGTGTTATTTTAAAATACCCCACTTTACACCACATCACAACATTTACATGCTTAAGACCCTACGTATCACTTCTTGTTGGTAATGCTGCTATCCAGTTTCCTGTACTTCAGGTGTGGATGAACACTTGACTCCAGCACAGCAGGTGTGCACATGATCATTTATCTAATTTGCTTTAGCGTAGAATACAGTTATGTTCTCAGCTCCGGGATTGACAGCTCCAGGATTGTCACCTGGCTACACTGATTAGCACCGCACTGACACACACACACATGCATACACACACACACACACATACAGTCACACATACACACACACACACACACGCTTGCACACACACACATACACTGAGGCCTTTACCATGAACTCAAGCGCAATTGACTTTGTATACTGGTGCTTGTGTCTTTCCTATTTTGCATTCAGTGCATATTGGAATTTTCCCTCCACAGGCACACAATGGTAAATTAGGAAATGCAATTGCGCCCACGGGGGTGGTTCAGCAAAAAGAGGAGGCGGCACAAACGTTCCCTGTTGATATTTTGCAGTTTCAGAAAACAATACCGCCACACACCAGGATAATCCAAGTCAGTGGCGCAAATTCAGATGCTATTTTAAGGGTGCATGCATGGCCACAGGGCACCTGCAGGAATGAATGCTATGCACACTGATCTACAGACACCCCTGTGCACACACGGAAACAATCAAAGACTTGATAATATTTGTCTGTTTCCCGGTTTTGTTCGCGCATTGGTCACCTAAAAAGTAGCCTATATAGTACAACATCCACATGCAATATCTTTAAAACAACCACGCCTAATTACAACACATTCATTTGGACAACTTTATACAGCCCTAAGGCTAAAGTTACCTTTATTTTTCTTCCAATTTACTGTTGTGTATGGCTTTAAACATCGTGTGCGCTTTAACATCAGCCTAAGCATTATTCCAGCTGTACTAAGGTTTTGACAAGCACCATCATTTTGCCTACCTTGTTGTTTCCCATCTGAAATAACTCCTAGCTTTGTTTTGTTCCCTCCATCCTTTCGTTGTTTTCAAAAAACGTTTTATGTCCATGATGGCCTTGAAGTCTTGAGTTAGTGAATTGGCTTAAATCAGCTTATTATATGGTGATAACCTGCAACCATGGATAGTAAAATAAAGTAGCAAGTAGCCTTGGCTACAATTTCTCCAGTTGCTGCGTCCGTGCATTGTTATTCTCTCTCCTGCTCAAACAAAAGTTGTGCGTGCATTAAGTTGATGATAGCGTGTTTACAAACTCTACAGATAATATTGTAAATAGCCTACTGTCATGCAGTTAATGGGATACTGTGTAATGTGCAAAGTTGGAAAGTTAGGTCAACTTGGTGTGAATACACACAGAGGAAATTGTTTCTCGTTGTTGAGTTGCCTGATGGTAAGGTACGGCCGTATTAGGCTACACCAGCAGGCGCACTTGCTTGGCAATGTAGTGTCTGGTTCACAACGCACACTTTGCTCCTCTTATCTATACAGACACAGTAGTTCCCATTTCTGCAAACCATACATAATTACAAGGAAAAATATTACCACACGAGGGAAATCATTGTGGTGTCAATTAAGATGTGAAAAAATAGGCGTAAATCTAGTGTACACATTTCCACAAATCATGGATGTGTTGATGACATAAATTAGGAAATATTAGAGGACTTAAGGAGACTGCATGAACTGCATGCTGATGCTATTTAACCCAAATGCCCCAGAAGCAGCATGGGAGAGGAGAGCTTATCTGACAGAAGAGCTGCATCGTCTATAGTGAGGTAATGTTACATTGCAAAAATATGACCATGCATTTATAACCTCGTGATTCAGTGAGAGTGATCCCAAAACATCGGAAAGTATGTCTTTGTGACATTTCTGTATTACATTTTGTCCAGAAGAAAAATCAATAGCAATCTGTTCCCAACTGCACAGTCCTTAAAGCGCTATGAACCGCTCCTGGCTGCGCCTGGCAAATCCGCCATCATAATAGCAATCTGCTATGGAACAAGCGCGCCTGTTGTTAAAGGGAATGTGAGATGACGCTCTGATTGGTTTATTGCATGTTACACCCAAACCACACCCATGAGTAATGTAGCTACTTCAGACCACCCCATTTTAGATTTGCGTCGGGTGGAACAGTCATTTATCCCGCCGGTAAAATAGCAACAGTGCCCAAGATCTGCCCATAAAGCTACTTGTGCTTTGCGTTTGATACTTACGTTTCAGATCGTTAAGATAGAGCCCTGAGTGTTTCACACCTGTGCTATTCTGGTTTGCTTTCCCCCTTGATGCCATTCATCAGGGCAGATGTGAACACTGGAACAGCACATGGGTACTGACCAAAACAACCGTACCAAGACCTTGGACGGAAAGTTCTCTCCATCTAGTCCTAAATGAACTTTGAGGTGGGAATGTGGTCTGACCTCCCTCCCTCTACTTGTACCCTGTACTAACGGACTTCAGCCATGTGTGCTGTGCATTCAGGAATTCTTCTGAGCATGCAAACGTTAGAACTTCCGTAGTAGTACATTGTGTTTTCAAGATGGTTCACAACGGTTTCACTGCTCTTGTATTTTTCTCTGTGGTGAAACAAATCGAACTATGTAAAAACATCAACTGATTCAGACCTGAACAAACAAACTTGGTGTGAAAACAGCCAACATCTGCCTCTATTTGATATTTGAGTGTGTGTGTGCGTGTGTGTGTCTGTGTGTTGGTGAGTGTGTGTTGTGACTGTGTGTCTCTATGTGTGTGTGTGTGTGTTAGGGGTGGGCGATATATATCGTCTGCGATAATATCGTGATTGTTGTTTTAACAATGTGCAAATTGACATTATCGAGTATTTAAATTACTTATGGGGAAAAAACACTTGAAATCACGCACTGAAGACTCATACATTCCCAGGAGGTAGGCTATGCGGTAGAAGTGCAGCAGAGCAAGTGTCACGTGATCACTAGTGGGTCACAACGTTGTCCCACGCACGCCTAATGTTTATTTTGTGCAGCAAGAGTAACCTACTTGGGATTTTATGCGGCTACTTCTGTTCAAGTAGCATTGACGAGACAGTCACGTTTTGTCCTACATGGTATTATATGGAGAGAAAACATTAGCCTTTGAGTATTTTAATAGTCAGTTGTAAACAAATAACTATTCTAATGTAACTCTTTTGTAAATGGACTGAAGTTCGCTCTAAATATCTACGTTTACCGATTATGCTAACCGTAAGCATCTCTATGGGATTTCTCATATACATTAGCCATAAGCTAACGCATTAGTTTCTATTCTTTAACTTGGAATGCTAACCTACGTGATTGCTCTAAAACAAAACATATAAGGAAATAACTGAGATGTAGGCTACTCTGTTGGTCTGCTCTTAGTTTTACAGTGAATCCTATGTAAAGGTTTGAAAGGAACTTCAGCTTCAGACTTTCTCTTGGGAAACTGTTAGGCCTATTCATCTTCTCTAATGTAGCTGGCTAGACCATGTCATTGCCACACACACAAGTGTATGGCAAGCCGATTGAGCATTTATTATGATATCTTGATATCAGGCATAATTGTCGTGTCATGTACATGTAAGCCATTTTTGTCAACTAGTTAACTAGTGAGCCATGTTAACTAGTGGGAACAATGAGTTAGTTAACTAGTGAGGGCCAAAATATGCACACTAGTTAATTAGTGGGAGCCAAAAGGCTCACTAGTTAACTAGTCAACACATTTTAGCTTCACTAGTTAACTAGTAACCAGAAATGTCTACTAGTTAACTAGTAAAGGCCAAAATGCATACCAGTCAGCTAGTTGAAGGCTTTTGGGTCTCACTAGTTAACTAGTGACAGCCAAAAATGTGCACATGTTTACTAGTGAAGGCAAAACACATCACTAGTTAACTAGTTGCAGTAGGTCAATGTCACTAGTTAACTAGTGAACCATAAATGGCTTACTAGCTAGCTAGGTGATGGCAGTAGGCTCACTAGTTAACTAGTTGATGCATCATTTGTCCAAACTAGTTAACTAGTGAGGTTATAAATGTATACTAGTAAACTAGTTGAAGACAAAATTCACACTAGTCAACTAGTGGCACAGAATTAAAATTAGGAGGCAGAGAATTCTGGAAATTGAGGCTTTCTATTGGCTCCCAATGTCCAAATAGAACATGACAACCAATCACAGTGCAGAATTTCACGAAATCCCACCCACAACATTTGCATGTGGCACACAAGTTAACATGCTGGCCAAAGGTACTCTAGCTAGTAAACTAGTGGCTTCACTGTGACACTTACATGTAAACTAGTGAAGGCAGAACTGCTCACTAGTTAGCTAGTGAAGACACAAATGCCCACTAGTTAACTAGTGAGGTCTAAAAAAGTGTAGTTTACTAGTGTGCACCAAAACACCCACTAGTGAACTAGTGATGGCAATTTCCATTCGACTAGTAAACTAGTGAGGTGCAAAAAGTGTCACTAGTTTACTAGTGTGCCCCTAAATGCCCACTAGTTAACTAGTGAAGGCCATTTCAGCCCCCTAGTTAACTAGTGAGATGCCAAAATGGTCACTTGTTAACATGTAATGGCCAAAATATGGCCCACTAGTTTACTAGTGAGGGTGTTGTGGGCCTTACTAATTAACTAGTGGCATGCATATTTTGTTCACTAGTTAACTAGTTACACCTAAAAACACAAACAAGCTGACCGTTTTTGTCCACTAGTTAACTAGTGGAACAATTTAAGTCTCACTAGTTTGCATGTGTGGCAGTGAAGCAGCTCACTAGTTAACTAGTGCGCACAAGACACACACTAGTGGCTGTTTTTGAAGCTATCTAGTTCACTAGTAATGCAAAAGGTACTCTTCCTAGTTAACTAGTGACACATTGAACTTCACTAGTTAACTAGTTGACATGTTTGGCCTCACTAGTTGACTAGTAATGGAACAGGACATGCTCACTAGTTAACTAGTGAGCATATCTGCATTATAATGCCTTTCACTAGCTTTATAGAGGGCATTTTGAGTCTTACATGTTAGCTAGTGAGGACAAAACACTGTCCATAATGAACTAGCAGGAGAAAAATGCCCCTCACACTAGTAAACTAGTGGAATTTGAATAAATACACAAACGGCTGGCATTTTGTGCAACTAGTTAACTAGTGGGACGTAACATTGGCCACTAGTTAACTAGTGCGCAATGTCGCACTTCCATGCAAATGAAGAAGGCGGAACAAGGATTTTGATTGGTCCATTTAGGATTCAGAAACCTAGAAAACATGGCTGACTTCGTCCAGGCTGTTCTAAGAGCAAACTTTTATAAACTAAGATCATTTGAGCATAAAAATATGTTTTGATAACATGTCTAGTGACAAAGTTGTGGTGTATTGCTGCAATCTTCGTTCAGTTAATGTCTACAATCTTTAGTTTTTCAGTTATTAGTCTGAAAATCGCGATAAAACTGGAGGCCTTTGTATATGGTTGCCTAGCAACAAAACGTTTCAGTAACATGAACATTGATGATAGCATTGCTGATTGGCAAGACTAGCTCAAGTGGTTATGCAGCAGGACATCATGTGGGAGACCAGGGATCAATTCCTTATAAGTACATGAAGTTTTTTTCTTGATCTTTGAGCTTTTAATTACTTTTGAAACCATGTGCAGTTAATGTGTACAATCTTTTGTTTTTCAGTTATTAATCAGAAAAGCGTGACTGAATGGATACATTTATGTCTGTGGTTGCCTAGCAACAATAAACAAAGAATAATATTAAAATCGATCCCTTGAATCTTTGGTGTGGATCACTAAGAGCTCACTTGTTAAAGCATGGGGTTTCCCTGTTATTATTAAAAACCATTTTGACAGAATATGAGATCACTTTAGCCACTAGGGGCACCCATCAGGACCTGATCGCGAGGCTATGAACAGTAAATTTACATTTAGACTGGGTGGGATTCTTACATAATACCCAACAGGAGTCTTCTACCCTAACCTGACCCTAGCCAGATGAATTTCGTTCCGCTTAGCTCCGCCTAGCTTCACTCACATCCATCTGGGACCTCTTCCATTGAGAGTGATTTCTGCAACCGATTCTATGGTACAGCCAATCAGGACGCAGGGCGGGAGTTTCATAGATGTGACATAGCCTAGAAGCGACTGTGAGACTGTTATTAGTGTCATGGGTTGGCTTCAATGTGAGTGGTTGAAGTAGCACGTCAATAGATGACGGACAAGTGGCTTATTCAATCATATGCAAGCATTTTTTGATTAGGCCCAGCCTTCTGAAGCAACACTTCAATGGATCGGTTCCAGATGGATGAGTGGAGCTAGGCAGAGCGAAATTCATCTGGCTAGGGTCAGGTTACTTCTACCCACCCTCTCATTAGAATTTGCATAATAGCCGTTTCAGGCACTAGTTAACTAGTGAGCTGCTTCACTGCCACACATGCAAACTAGTGAGACTTCAATTGTTCCACTAGTTAACAGTGGACTTGTTTCAGCTTGTTTGTGTTAGGTGTAACTAGTTAACTAGTGAACAAAATATACATGCCACTAGTTAACTAGTAAGGCCCACAACACCCTCACTAGTAAACTAGTGGGTATTTTGGCCTTTACATGTTAACAAGTGACCATTTTGGCATCTCACTAGTTAACTAGTGAAGGCCATTTAACTAGTGGGGCTGAAATGGCCTTCACTAGTTAACTAGTGGGCATTTTGGGGCACACTATTAAACTTGTGACACTTTTTGCACCTCACTAGTTAACTAGTCGAATGGAAATTGCCATCACTAGTTCACTAGTGGGTGTTTTAGTGCACACTAGTAAACTAGTGACACTTTTTAGACCTCACTAGTTAACTAGTGGGCATTTGTGTCTTCACTAGTTAACTAGTGAGCAGTTCTGCCTTCACTAGTTTACATGTAAGTGTCACACTGAAGCCACTAGTTTACTAGTTAAAGTTCCTTTGGCCAGCATGTTAACTTGTGTGCCACATGCAAATGTTGTGGGTGGGATTTTGTGAAATTTTACGCTGTGATTGGTTGTCATGTTCTATTTGGACATAGGGAGCCAATAGAAAGCCTAAATTTCCAGAGTTCTCCGCCTCCTAATTTTAATTCTGCGCCGCTAGCTGACTAGTGTGAATTTAGGCTTCAACTAGTTTACTAGTATACATTTATGACCTCACTAGTTAACTAGTTTGGACAAAGGATGCATCAACTAGTTAACTAGTGAGCCTGCTGCCATCACCTAGCTAGCTAGTAAGCCATTTATGGTTCACTCGTTAACTAGTGACATTGACCTACTCCAACTAGTTAACTAGTGAGGAGTTTTGCCTTCACTAGTAAACATGTGCACATTTTTGGCTGTCACTAGTTAACTAGTGAGATCCAAAAGCCTTCAACTAGCTGACTGGTATGCATTTTGGCCTTTACTAGTTAACTAGTGGACATTTCTGGCTCTCACTAGTTAACTAGTGAAGCTAATATGTGTTCACTAGTTAACTAGTGGGCATTTATGCTGTCACTAGTTAACTAGTGTGCACAAACATGGCTCACTAGTTAACTAGTTGACAAAATGGTGGGAAATTGACATTCAGTAGTCAGCTAGTAAAATTTGTACCTTACTAGTTGACTAGTAAAATATAGACGTTTTTAAACTAGTTAACTAGTGCACATTTCAGTGTCCACTAGTTAACTAGTGAACATGCTGAGCATTACTAGTTAACTAGTAAAATATGAAACATATGAACTAGTTAACTAGAGAGAATTTGGGCCTTACTAGTTAACTAGTGAGCATTTTGGCTGTCACTAGTTAACTAGTTCACACAGAAATGGCTCACTAGTTAACTAGTGGACAGAAATGGCTTGCATGTACATGACAATTATGCCTGATATCAAGATATCTGAATAAATGCTCAATCGGCTTGCCATACAAGTGGGGGCAGAATTGGAAATGTGTCATAGAGTGACAATGCATTGGTTGATTTGGTTAAAAAGTCACAGGTTAGGTTATTGGTTATTATTGTAATAATGCTATTCATAAATAATGAGCTGTAAAGTAACTCAGACTTTAACAAAAAACATTTTTAAAGGATATCGACTAATTATCGTTATCATCAAAATCACAAAAAATATCGAGATATTATTTTTTGTCCATATCGCCCACCCCTAGTGTGTGTGTGTGTTAATGTGACTGTGTATGAAATAACCCACTCTTTGAATCATCTTCACCAGTTAAAAAAACGGATATCCCCATAGGAACTTACATCAACATGACACACAGCATTTCTACCCCAGGGTTTCATCCCCCCATAGCTGATTCTGACTGAGTGAGTTTTCAAGGTGCCCCCCTCTCTCTCTCTGTCTCTCTCTTTCTCTCTCTCTCTTCTTTTCTGTCTACAGATTCGTCCTTTTAGGGCAGAAAAATCTTGCTAATATAATGGCTCTTTACCACTGTGGTCATACATATGTTTATATGTATTTATGTGTAAATAATGGTTGTTGACCTTGTTTATTATCATTATATTGTCATACATCATATGTTTACATTAGTGCATTACATCACTGTATCGTAGTGTGTGACATTCAGTATGTCCTTGAGTGGAGATTTGTTAATTGTTAATTTTTTTCACCGCATAACAGCTTCAAAGTCATTTTGATGGTAACTTTGCCAAAAACCAGCTTTGCACTTCGCTCTCCTCCAACCCAGAGAATCATGAATTTGTTTATAGCAATTGTGCAATAGCCTATTTGTACGAAATTGTGTTATATTACCTTGTCAGTCGACATGGTTCTTTTTTTTTTTTAAATGTACACACTGTGTAGCCTAAACAAATTTACATGAACTGTGTCCAGGGTACAAGCCATAAGTGGTACTTGCGACAGTTTTGCAAATGCATTGGACGGGCATTTTTTTTTAAAAAATTCTTCTTTCTTCACTCCATCTATCTCTCTCCATGTAAATCAATTCATGTTCTTATATATCTCTCTCATACCTGCCCCACCCTCTCCCTCTCTAATTGTGCTCATTGTTTTGTAGAGAAGATGCTCCAGGGGTATTTAGATAAGGAATTATTCCCAGTATGAATGTGTGCGTGTGTGTGTGTGTGTGTGTGTGTGAGTGTGTGTGTGTGTGTGTGTGTGTGTGTGTGTGTGTGTGTACCTCACTAATGATAGTTAATTATACAGGGACTCACACTGAAGCCACACCCACTGCAAGCCAAATAAATTATGCTACAACATGTTCCAATTGAATTACACACAAACATGCGTGAACACACACACACACACACAAATACACAATAGTGGTGGTATCGCTTGGGGTGGGCAATAATTTATTCTCTAAATCCCATAACATATTTTGCATCACATAGATCACCGCAGCATGGTAGCCCTATTACTCACATTTATATGCAAACACACACACACTCTATCTCTCTCTCTCTCTCTCTCTCACACACACACACACACAAAGGTAGAGAAATGGCCCTGAACACATAAATGAAATGGTAGTTATCTGATACCCCACGCCCACCCTTTCATTCTTTGAAACAAACATGTGTGAGGTTGTATTAGTATCAGTATGTATGTGATGTTTTGTGTATT
>NC_063197.1:9448329-9490829 GCF_017589495.1 Alosa alosa
ACTAATTGGTTAATGGCATAGACCTGGGTTAATGGGTTGGGCCATAAACAGGGTTGTTTCTCTCTGTCTCTAGGGGACTTCACCTTGATTGGACACGGATTGCACTGCGCTTTGCTCACTGCGCTTTGCTCACAGCAGCGGCAGGCCAGTTGTTGCGCATGCAAGCCATTGAAAATAATGTGTTTCATAGCACAGCGCTGCCGTTTGCGTGTGCAATGTGAACCCCACTTCTCGTTTGCTGGGTCACTTCTGGATTAGGCACATTTCTGAGTTTTGAAGGCACATTGATTGACTGCTCTCTTAAACACACCTTATGTCTTTCTTTACCTTTAATTTATCTTACTCCTAACATCCTACTGACACTTGCATTACAGCTACGCACCCACATTCTGTTTTCTCCCCATGTCATCTTTTTGACTGCACTAATTTAATATTTCTAATTAATAAATATATTTAGGTTGACCAAACCACTTGTATCTCTCTTTTATGTATGGTTCCGAGCTGGCCGTAACACTGCCGATCTGATTAGAATTTTAATCGGAATGAGAGGGTGGTGTACTCATCTTCTCAGGCAAAAGTAAAGCAGCAACGGCTACTCCGATCAAGGATTCTAGAGCGCCTGTAAGCAGCTGATCGGAATAGAACGTAGCCCATGTAAACAGATGGAACTAATGTTTCATTCGAAATAGTTTAATCGGAATGATGACAAAAAAACAAAAACAAAAATGGTCCATATAACCCACCTACTGTGAGAAAGCAAACCGTGATGGCTGTTAAATACGTTTTTAAAGCTTGAAAAACAACAACAGGTGAAAAGATTTAAAGCTTTTTTTTTTGTTTTAATGAGTAACTACTTTTAGCATCATCTCATGGCTGTTGACAGTAACTGTAAAATTGTTCCATCCTTTTGCATCCTGCAGGTTGATTGGCAGCTTCCAAGCTTCAGACTAAAGCTCCATAGTGTTTTGTTAAATACCGCTGAGCCGCTGTAGCTTAACAAAATAGGATAAGGATGCTTTTGAATGAAGATGACAAAAGATGAAATTGTTGTGAGTGGAGATAAGTGACTGTTGTGAGTAAAGTAATTATGGGAAATTGAGGGGGAGTGTTGTGTGTTTAGAGATGGCGCTGTGATTAACAGTGACAAACGGAGTGAACAGCAAAAGCTTAATAAATAAGATGTCATTAATGGGCTATGGGAGATGATGAACTAACGATTAGGTCTGCAAAAAAACTAGAATACTTTGTCATTTGGATGGCTGGGTGTCAGACTAGATGATGCAGCTTACTTGTCAGGTGCCAGTCTAGCGAGTGGGTAGTTCACTTGGGAGGGCAATGATGGTGCCAGCTGCTTTTCACACCCTGGTCTGGCCACCCCCCAGTGGCCTACACTCGTCACATTACCGCAAAGTGCTAGCTCTGACGCGGGGTGGCTCAATTCAGATGTTGGTTTGGAGGGCTCCCGATGGCCACTAAAATGGCAACCAGTGCAGCAAACATGTTCACTTTGGGACAATTTCTTTTATAGGAGTTGCCAGTGACGACAGTCCACACATGTCACATGTCTTCCCCACATGTCTTCTTCAGTCAGCTGATATAGTGAGTGGGTTCAACATTAACGACTGTCCAGAAATTGATTGTCTCATAACAAAAAACAGCATCTGTGACACGTGCGTGAAGTCCTCTCGTGTTCTTTTATCTTGGAAGTGCACATTTGGTTGCCTAATTATTTCAGTAAGGTTTTTTTTGGTTTTTGTTTTATTTTTTTAAAAATCTGAGGACATTTTGGTTTGTCAGCTTAGAGAAGTCCAGAAGCGAGATGACCGTCATTCAACACAGTCATCCAAAAGGAGATAACAACGTTGATTCAGTTTGTAGTGAGCCATCAAAGCAGAGAGCCACAGGGGAGACCCACACACTGGCACAGGCTGCAGAACGAAACCAGGGCAACCAAAGGGCAATAAGCAGGCAGCACGATTAACCGGACACACACAAGTGTGCGTAATTACGCAGTTCTGGTACGAGTAGTTCTGGCACTGAACCAAGAGAGTACCCGCTGTGCTTACTGTGCTGGTCATGTGCTTTTAGATGGTTAGGTTGGCAGAGGAGCCCTTAGTTTGCGATGAGAGATCAGAGGAAGCAGCACCCAATAATCAGAGAGAACCTCCAAAATTTAAATCCATTTGATGTCATCAAAAGCTGTAGCAGCCTGGATGAGCGTAACCCTTAAATCCCTTACTGTTGTGCAAATGGACTTACAATTGAGTTAAACACACACACACAGACACACACCTTCCACAGGACGATGAGGTCCAGCTCGATCTCACTACACTTCTTCACCACAGCCAGGCTGTCGTCGACAACAGTCCCTGACCCCAGTCCCTGACCCCAGGCTGCACCCGCCACCACACCACATCGCTTCTGATCCGGACAGGGGCCTCGGCGGAAGAAGAAGTCTGCACATGGGGTGGAAGAGCTCACGATCTAGACACACACACACACACACACACAGAGAAGGAAATGTGACCATTTCCAACTTGCATTAATTAATCAATCAATTAAACATATTGGTGTGGAAAGTGGGTACCAAGATAACGCTGTTGATACATCGAAGTCGGACCACAAATCTATGGAGGCCGAATAACAATAATAGCAACGTCCAGCTTGACTGTCTGCTTTGCCCCCAAATACTAATTAGCTCACATTACTCCCAGCTACCTTTTTGTTTATTGCTACAGACTTCATATGAGGTAATCGGAAAGTGTGATACAAAGTGATGATTACACAACTCATTATAAATACATTCAAATGGAATTTTTGCATGCATGTGTGTGTGTGTATGCGTGTGTGTGTGTATGCGCGTGTGCTAAGAGGGGTCGGGCGTGTGTGTATGTACCTACCTGCTCATTTCCTAAGTTCAAGTCTGCAAAAGTGAGTTTGTTTTCAGCATCTGAGGTAGCTGCAGGAGCGCAAAAACAGATCAGATGAACATGTTTGCATGTCAAGGGTTCAGAGGTCTCTGGAGGTGCATGGGTAAGACTGTCTTGCGTGTGTATGTGTGTGCGTGTGTGTATAAGGAAATGTAATGGGCTGTACCTTCTTGTGGTTTGCATCTGCTGGCTCTGAAACATAGCTTTCCCCTCTCTCTGCTCCCCAGCTTTGAGTCTACAAGAGGGAGACACAGAAGAGAAGGAAACAGGGGGGAAGAGAGTTTCAGTGAGAAAGAGACGGAGAGAAAGTGAGTGAGAGAGAGAGAAAAAGAAAGAGTCATAATATGCTCATTGATAAAATGCTCATTAGCATGATCCCAGCTTTACTCAGACGTGATTCAGTTTGCAAACAAATGCGGCAAACGTTGGAGTGAAAATTACCCATCGGCTCCCCAGCCCCCACCCCCGTCTTCTCAAGACCTCTGATTTCCTTCCTGCATGAGTAACATTAGGGAGATGGCAACAAACAGCACTTAGACAGCAGCAACAAACACCTGAGGAACACAAGCTTAATGGGACATTCTGTATACGGGCAAGGAACGTTACAGCACATTGTTTACCATCTCTTTCACACCGCTTCCACTCCCTCACTTTTTTATCCTCCATCATCCCTTCATTTGCTCCTTTTCATCACCTCAACAAAGGCTACCAAAGCTCGCTCGCTCTCTCTCTCTCTCTCTCACACACACACACACACACACACAATCCTAGTGTGCTCAAAAGGTACTTTGGTTGCTTTTCTCCTGTAAGGACTTGAACGTTTATAAACACCTGCCAGGACTCATCGATTCTCACATACTCCCCATGCCTTGCTTTCTCAACAGCGTACACATCACAGATCATTTGCTTGTCCCCTCGTTAATGTATTTCACTTCCTCCCTCGTTAAATTCTTAGCTGTAATCTGCACTAATGGCTCCTCCTCAGTAGTGAGGATGCTGGCTGGCCAGGGTGTTTTTTACTTCTCTCCACGCTGGCAACATCTCGATCAGTCACTCAGTCTGTCTGCCAGCCAGGACCGGCCAACTGGAAATAGGACAAGGAGCAGGACTTCAATAATGAACAGCCACACACACACACACACAGTGACAGTCGCCGACAGTCCTTTACAGAAAGGCCGCCGCCATTCAGTGTACACCTTACACTTACATACCTCCCCTTAGTTTCAACGAGTTTGAAGTAATGGGAATACCTCCATCCCTCAAAAGTTAGCGTTGGCTGTTTCTCGCTTGCCATGATTGCTCTTCATGCTACCAGCCTCGGTCACGTAATGTATGGAGCTTGTGACTATTGCGCAAGCGTGCAGCTGAGAAAGCAGTCACTGTCAAATCTGTCCCTGGGAAAAGTAATGTTGCGCCGATTTGAAAAAGGAACTACATTTTGTTACCAAATTTTCAGTAGTTACCCGAAAAAGTAGTTACATTACTGTAATGCGTTACTTTGTAACGTGTTACACACAATACTGCTAGACAAGTACTGAAATGTCGGAAGTGTTGTGTGGTGTGTGTGTGTGTGTGTGTGTGTGTGTGTGTGTGTGTGTGTGTGTGTGTGTGTGCGAATTGGACAATAACAGTAGGTTTACAACAGTTAGAACTGTTGAGTTAGAACAGGTGTGTGTATGCATTTGAGTGCATATAAGTGAATGCAAAACGGTGTCAAATTGTAAGATTTTGCAAGTGTGAAAATATGTGTGCAAATATGTGTGTGTGTGTCTAATGATGTTGGAGCAAGTGGCTGAAAGCATTTCTGTGAGTGATATCAGCTCAGTATATCACTCCATTCTGGAGGACTCAGCAGGCCTCAATGTGACCCAATTTCCTCTAAAAGGCTAAGTGCTGTTTCCCTTAACTCTGATTTTCTATCGGGTGTGTGTGTGTGTGTGTGTGTGTGTGTGTGTGTGTGTGTGTGTGTGTGTGTGTGTGAGTGTGAGTGTGAGAGAGAGAGAGCAATGTTGTTGGCATATAAGGAGTGAGTCAGCAGAATCTCAATGTGACCCAATATTCTTTTAACAGCTAAGTGGTGCTACCTCATCTTATGTGCGCGCGTGTGTGTGTGTGTGTGTGTGTGTGTGTGTGTTACTCTCTGCAATGGCATATGGCCATCATTGATCTGAGAGCTTGAGTTGTGTGAGAGCGAATGTGTGTAGACATGTGTATGGTTTGTTGGAATGACAAAGTGTGTGTGTGTGTGTGTGTGTGTGTGTGTGTGTGTGTGTGTGTGTGTGTGTGTAGAGAGAGAAAGAAAGGAGAGACAAAGTCATAGTTCGGAGACGGTTTCTATAGAAACATAACTGCTACCCTGGAGAGTGTTAGGGAAGGAAGAGACTGTTCATTTCCAGTTAACACACAGCAGACACACTCCCACACACCTTTGTCTCCAGCTGGGTTAATGCAGGTGTGTAGTCTCCAGTGACGGCTGCAGCTGGACACCTGCACTATGTGAAACTCACGCACCCCAACCTCACTCTGCAGAGAAACGGACAGGTTGAGAGAGAGAGAGGGAGGGAGAGGGAGAGGGAGAGAGGGAGCGGGGGAGAGAGACTGTTATACATCATCATGACATTGAAAACTGTTTATTTAGTGTTTTGGTGTCCTGGCTGAACACATTCTGACTATATTTATAAGTGGAAACTTTTATCTTTATCTATCCCCTTGTACTTACAGTAGAGTTGGGCCGATGTTCTATTTGTCTAATTTTAACTGGTAATATTATCATAGGAAAATGTAATCATAATAGAAACCGACAGGCCCCAGAACATGTATTACAATAGAATTGTGTCAGTCTGAATATGAATATGATTATGTGTCTGAAATGACAAGTTACTTAATCCTCATGTCAATGTGTGTGAGTGTGAGTGCAAATCCTTTTTATTTCTATCTGATTAATAAATCAGAGTACAGTTTTACCGCAACTGGATCCCACGACGAGGGAAAGTGAGTTCACCCTTCATTTTTACACCAAAATATATATGTATATCAGAGTTTCCGCTAGAAAAAATGGTGAGGTTTCGTTTTCCGGACATTTTGATGATATGCCGGTCAAATATCCTATTATCCCTTCTTAATTAGTCAAATTGAGGAAAACTGGAGACATGCTATGTAGCTTAAAGAATGACATAATCAGGCTGTATAGAATGCAACATGTTCATTAGCCTAACTTAAACATGCCTAACAAGATCTATCCAGTATATTTTCATGGACAGCAAGAGTCCGCTTCGTTCATTGTTTTAAAAAGGCTACGTTGTTTGTTGCTGCTACCCACGTTATCTCCAGTGGTGACTGTTTAACTTACACAGATGCGCACACACAAGAATGAGCGCTCACACCACTACCTCCTAATGCTATGCCTCTTTATTTGATAACAATAAATAAGAAATGTTTCCTATTCTGGGAAAATGTTTAGTTTCTTTTTCTTTCGGCCGCGGTTCAATGATACCGTTTAATTGTGCCAGAAACTATCCGCGGACCAGTAATCGCCTCGTCGAGGAGGCTAACCCTGCAGATCATAGACACCAATTACACGTTACCAATTTATCATCATCCATCGCGTCTGGCCTCTGAAAAAAACTTTTAAGGCTAGTCTGCCTGGGCCTGGCCATGTTTGAACCGCCTTACTCATTTGTTAGTTGTTTAACATGGACGTTTTAAGCTGCGTGCGCTTCCTATTTGAAATGCAGCATAGGCTGCGTGTTGTTTAATAGCTTACTTTTCAAACGGTAGAGCCTGTTCATTTAAAAACATAGCCAGAGGACGTATAATATAGGCCTACATATTAAGGCTTATTCTCAAATTCAGATTGCGTTAGGGGACGGGATTATTAGCCAATTTCAATCGGACAATTTGCCCGGAGAGATTTAATTTTGTCAGACATTTCATTTTTTTCTCCGGCCAATGTCCATGTTACCGGACAACGGAAACCCTGATGTATATACACTCTAAGTGCAACAACTTTGTGTCCATTGGTCTCGAGTGATTTGTGTGTGTGTGTGTGTGTGTGTGTCCGTCCATTGCCCTTGAAGTGTCTCTTACGGTGTTGACGTTCTCCACATCAACGAAGACCAGCATGCTGCCGCTCCTGTGGTCCTGAGCCGGCGTCTGGGCCGGTGCCGGGTTGGGTGTGTGTGTCAGGGCCAGAGTGTTGCTGCGGCAGGCCGAGGCACGCACACACAACGAGCGGATCGCGCAGATGACAGCGGTGTGTCTCAGGACCCTATGACTGAGAGAAAGAAAGAGAGAAGGAGAGGAGAGAGAGATTGAGAGTGAGGGAACGAGCGAGAGAGCGACAGAAAGAGATGGATAGAGTGAATGAGCGAGAGAGTGCAAGAGAGATGGAGTGAGTGAGCGAGAGAGCACAAGAAAGAGAGATGGATAGAATGAGTGAGCGAGAGAGTGCAAAATAGATGGAGTGAGTGAGTGAGTGAGTGAGTGAGCGTAAGAAAGAGAGATGGCGAGAGTAAGTGAGCAAGAAAGCGCAAGAGAGACAGAAACAGTCAGTACGAGTGAAAGACATGAAGATAGAGTGGGGGACAGATAGAGAGAATGAAGGACAGAGAGAGTGGAGGACAGAGAGAGTGGGGAACAGAGAGAGTGGAGGATAGAGAGAGTGGAGGACAGAGAGAGTGGAGGACAGAGAGAGTGGAGAACAGAGAGAGTGGGGGATAGACAGAGTGGGGGACAGAAAGAGAGAATGAAGGACAGAGAGTGGAGGACAGAGAGAGTGGAGGACAGAGAGAGTGGAGGACAGAGAGAGTGGGGGGGACAGAGAGAGAGAATGAAGGACAGAGAGAGTGGAGGACAGAGAGAGTGGGGAACAGAGAGAGTGGAGGACAGAGAGAGTGGGGGACAGAAAGAGAGAATGAAGGACAGAGAGAGTGGAGGACAGAGAGAGTGGAGGATAGACAGAGTGGGGTGAAAGAGATTGAGGAGAGGGCAGAAAGACGAAGACTGATGACTCATTGCCAATAAAAGCATCTGTCCAATGGAAGCATTTAATGACCATTAATTGGGGTGGCAGATGAAAGATCTCTTAACGACTTTTGTCACGCAATCATGTTAATCTCTGATTTTAGCCTCCACTGATGCCACTTAGCTCATTAAAACAGACAATGAGTTTCCTGGTATTCCAACAGACACGCCTGAGTACAGACACACGCTCACACACACAATTAAACACTCTCTCTCACACACATAGACAAACACAAACACCAACACACACAAAGGCGCACACACACACACACTCTGGTAAGTAAAATGCTCCTGGCATGCAAAAGTCATTTGACTCTCCAGCTATTCAATCTTGGTGTGCGCTCCCATTTATATAAGGCCAGGTGAAAGCTGATTACTTTTCAAGCGTGTGAGTGAAAGACTTTCCCATTTCCTCTCCTGCCCTCTATCCTCCCTGCTTTCCTTTTCAACCCGACCCCCCCCCATCTCTCTCCTCCCCTCCTCTCATTGGGTAATTGAGTTCACGGTTGTTCTATGCGTTCTCATTATGGACGTCCTCCTGTGGATCCCTCTCTGCTACATCCATCCATCCATGCCACACACACACAGACACTTTGCCTCTCCCCTTTCCAGCTCACCTATTCCCTCTCCCTCCCTCTGCAGTCTCCTCCATGCCTACCTGAGTTTGCCGTTCTTCTGCGTGCTCTCGTAGTAGAACAGGAAGTGGATCTCGTGCACGCCTTCTGTGTCGGGCCCCCGCAGCCACATGGGCACCTGGAGGGCCTCGCCCGGCTGCAGGACCTGACCGGGCAGCTCCACCTCCACCACCCTGGCACTGCCAACTCCAGCGGGCATCCCTTCTAAGCCTCCACTACCGCCGACCCCTGCTGCCCCTCTGGCACCGAACTCTGCGGGCGACACCAGGGTGAGCGCGGCGACGGTGGAGGGCAGCGCGGAGACGGTCTTGTACGCCGAGTTGTGCTCGGAGGCAGCGGGCGAGAGGGGCGTGCGTGCCTGGCCCTGCCCGCCGCGGGCGCCCAGCGTGAAGAAGTGCGGGTGCGTGGACGCCACACGCAGCCCAGCCAGCGGCACCCCGCTCACGTTCACAAACTCCACCCAGGCCTTCCGCAGCTCCCCACACAGCAGCGCCGTCGGGAAGTGCAGGAAGAACACCTGGGGGAGAGAGAGAGAGAGAGAGAGAGAGAGAGAGAGAGAGAGAGAGAGAGAGAGAGAGAGAGAGAGAGGGAGAGAGAGAAAAAGTTAGAGTGACAAAAAGAGAGACAGAAGGCAGGAGAAAGAACATGGAAAGAGAGGAAGGGAAAAAAATATTTCAAAATGGATGAAGGATGAAATAAAGTGAGAGTGTGTGTGCCTTTGTGTGAGTGTGTACCCATGTTGTCTATTCGTGAGTGTGTGTGTGTGTGTGTGTGTCAGTGTGTGTGCGCGCCTTTGTGTGAGTGTGTACCTGTGTTGTCTATTTGTGAGTGTGTGTGTGCGCCTTTGTATGAGTGTGTACCTGTGTTGTCTACTCGTGAGTGTGTGTGCGCGCCTTTGTGTGAGTGTGTACCTGTGTTGTCTACTCGTGAGTGTGTGTGTGTGTGTGTGTGTATGAGTGCGCGCCTTTGTGTGAGTGTGTACTCGTGTGTGTGTGTGTGTGTGTGTGTGTGTGTGTGTGTGTGTGTGTGTGCGTGCCTTTGTGTAAGTGTGTACCTGTGTTGTCTGCTCGTGGTGTGTGTGTGTGTGTGCGCCTTTGTGTAAGTGTGTACCTGTGTTGTCTGCTCGTGAGTGTGTGTGTGTGTGTGTATATATGTGAGCGCTCCTTTGTGTGAGTGTGTACCTGTGTGTGGATGAATGTAATTTGTCTGTCCATTAGCTGATGGATAAGGGGAATGGGGGGGGTATCATTTACTCAAGTGACTGATTGATGTTTGCGAACAGCTGGGCTAGTGTGCAGTAGTGTGTGTGTGTGTGTGTGCGTGCGTGCGTGTGCGTGTGTGTGTGTGTGCGCGCGTGTGTGTAGTGGTGAAGGAGCTGGGCTAGTGTGCAGTATCCTGAAAAGTTGAGGGGTTCAATTCCCGGCTTCCACTGTTGTAATAGAATTGAGTTGATATGTAAGTCACTCTGGATGAAAAGTATCTGCTAAATACATGTGACAGGAGTTTCCTCCGTGGAGTGCATGCATCCATTCAATAGACCAAGAGCAGAGGCACACAAAGTGGGAACAGAGATTGTGTAGCAGTGTGTGTGTGTACACTGTACCTCTAGCAAAGGCATGGGTGGGGTAATGATGGGGTCGAGGCGTGTAGAAGTGTGTGTTTGTGTGTGTGTGTGTGTGTGTGTGTGTGTGTGTGTGTGCACTGTACCTCTAACAAAGGCATGGGTGGGGTAATGATGGGGTCGAGGCGGTGGTCTGATCCATGCTTCACGCTGGTCTTCTCCTCTTTGGTCTGGTTGAGTCGTGGGCCCTGTATCTCCAGATCCTGCCGACCACGTACACTCAAACCACCCACTGGGAGCCCACACACACACACACACACACACACACACACACACACACAAATAATAACTAAATGCTTTAACCACGCAGTTGTCAAAGTGTGTTGTGAAACTCACTGTAATTATGTGCAGCGTGTATGTGGCAATAAAAAAATGTGTGTGAATGTGTGTGTGTGTGTGCGTCTATACATGCGCTTGTGCCTGCATGCACACCTACCTTCTGCTGAGCTGTTTCCCGAGTCCCCAGTGCCCAGGTTATACACTACTCCCAGAATCCTCAGCTCTCCAGTCTGGTGGGGCAGCAGCTTCAGCCGTGCCTGAGACCAGCATAGAGGGACGGGGGGGGGAATGAGGGATAAGACTAAGTCCTCTCTCCATCTCTCTCAAGATCCCGTTTTAGTCGCCGTAAAAAAGGATTAGATCACTTTTTTTGTGTCCACATACACTCCCTCATAATGTTAAAGTAACAGGTCTCCTCTGTTTGGGTCAGATGAATTATCTTTGCTACAGTAATTTCCAGTGTATTAGCCGCATTGTGTATAAACAGCAGGACCGTGTTTTATGCAAGTTAAAAACACAAAACCATATTAATACCATATTAACTGCCCCCGTGTATTAACCTCATAGCTGAATCAATTCTGCAAAATCAATGTTGGGAAATGACGGTATTACTGCCCCTATTGCAAGGATCAGTCTTTGCTATTCATCTCTAATCGCCACAGAGGAGAGAGGAAGAACAAGGGATAGAGAAGATTGACGGAGGTGTAGGGAGGGAGACACTCACCAGTTTGGTCTCTTCTGGACTCATGTTGAACTCTGCAATGACCTCAGTGGTAATGATGTCATCTTTCGGTGTGGTCTGGAAAAAGAGGTACACACAATATATAGACCCTTTAAACTGCATAAATAAACAGGTGGCACAGAAAACAACATTGAGCTAATGGTAACTTGGGGACCAAAACGTAACCTTCAAAAACATGTTATAAAAGTCAATATTTTGTAGAGCATTATGCTACAGTCGATTCATTTTCATTTAAAGTTAAATGCTTCTGCAGGTCCTGACCCAGGTCATTTTACATATCCCATCTCATCCCTCTCCCGCTTGCTACCGGTCACCATCTTCACCGTCTTGTTCACTGTTGTTATTACGTATGACACACCAAACACATTACTAACATTATCACACAAAGCGTGTTTGCACCATCTATGAGTGAGTCCACTGTTTAATTGTTTTTTCTATAATCAATAAGTCGATAAGTATATTATAATGTGATACTTCAGTGTGTGTATGTACCTGTGGGTTGAGGACCTCCTTCTCGTTGGTGATGCTCTGAGACGAGGCGTGTGTGTTGTCTGGCAGTCGGCTGAAGTCTTCAGGGGTAAACTTCCATAGCAACGAGAGGTCAGACAGACTTAGAGGCACCCGCAGAGGGTTCCGGAAAGACACCTCCACAATGATGGGTTCTGAACAAAGAGAAGAGAACACATGACTAAGGACATTCACTAGCAAGTAGAAAGACAGTCAGGCATATACTACCACCAATGCTTGTTAAATGGAGTGTGTGTGTGTGTGTGTGTCAGTATGTTGTATACGGTTAGCCTAAAACAGGGGTGTCAAACTCATATTAGGCAGTGGTCCAGATGTGTTAGAACGAGCTTTCGTATGGGCCGTCATCGTGATCAATGGTCATTCTCACGGTCACTACACAATGCATATAGGTTTACCGTGTAATTGCGGTCATATACAGCTCTTTCTGTCTTCAAATCCTCTACCTTCCATGTGAACCTTTCTCTTTCTACCAGCAAGGAGAGAATATGGCTACACCAACATGTGTAATTGCCAGTGCAGCAAACCACATTTTTCCTTGCCTGCATCTTCATACCTGGGGCAGCAAGTATCTACATTTTTTTAAAAACATTCGCTTCCAACCGAAAACATTTTGGGGGGCACGTATGAAAAGTGTTGTCGGGCTGGTATCTTTTACACCCTGGCCTAGACAGCGTCTCTCTATGGTTGTGTACGTAGTGCTTCTTCAGCGCGTAATGCTAACCATTGACAACGGCCAGTGGAAATCTGAGGTTATCAGTGTGCTGGCTGAGGCAGGCCTGGGTGGGCTGAAACGACTGCGGCACCACGCCCCGATTCACCATGGCAACCACCTGCTCCTCCAATCGGATCCAGAGGCGCGAGATATCCGCATCACACTCCTGGTCCAGTGTCACATGAGTCGCTGCTTGCTTCTCACCTACAGCCAGCCAGCCAGACAGACAGACAGACAGACAGACAGACAGACAGACAGACAGACAGACAGAGAGAGAGAGAGAGAGAGAGAGAGAGAGAGACAGAGAGAGACAGACAGACAGGAAGATAAGCCAGACAGACAGACATTGAGAGAGACAGAGAGACAGACAGAGAGACAGACGCATACAGAGACAATCCAAGTTAAGGGCACAGATCTTGCACAAGAAAAAAAACTGTCATTAAGGCTCTTTAACTAGGCATAACAGAAAGTCCTTGAGGGTCAATGCATTCTTCTCGCCCAGAGAGACAGACAGATAGGCAGGCAAAATCCTTTTACTGCTAAAGTTCAAGGGCTAAAATGCAGCTTTTAGGGGGGTGGGTTGAGGACACAGATCTTTCGCGATGAGAAACTTATGCTCTCAATCAGGCGCGCAATCACAAACATGCCCAGCATCTTTTCATTTAATCTTACTCATCCATTTCTCTCTCTCTCTCTCTGTGTGTGTGTGTGTGTGTGCGTGCGTGCGTTTGTGCGTGTGTCAGCCTGTCTCTGTGGTTTTAATTATGAATTTTCTTCCTAGTTTAATTTAGTTGAAAGGCCCACAGGGCAACCCATTCTCCTCTTCCTTAACACTCTCCTTACTAGTGTAGAGAAGAGGCAGCAAATCAAAGCTTCTGTGTGTCTGTCACAGAATATGAGTGCATGTGTCGGAAGTGTGTATTACTCAAGTGGAGAGACTATGTTTGCCATGTTAAGTGAAGCTGCTTGACAGCAGAGAACACAGGGGTGATGGTGGTGGTGGTAGTGTGTGTGTGTGTGTGTGTGTGTGTGTGTGTGTGTGTGTCTCACCCTCGGCGAGCCTGCGCTCGTGGCCGAAGAAGACGCGCGTCTGTGCACTGTTGAGGCAGGGCAGGGGCAGCTGGGGCAGCACGCCCTCCGTGTCAGTCTCCCCCGACGGCTGGTTCACACTCTGAGGACAGAGGTTACGTAATGTAAATGTAAATACAATGTGCTGTTCTCATTGCTCTATATATATTATATAAGGCTCATCTCCATTGTGAGCGTTTGGGGAACATGCCCTCACTCGGTCCTCTCAGTCCTTACGTTTCAATTAGAATTGAAGGACCCTGGTCAAACTCGCCAGCCTCTGGAAGTTTGTTACAGGACATGCCCATAAGTAGCTTTTGCTTCATGATCACAACACTAGTTATATTAACTAAAATTGCATAGCAGCTGCAGCAAAAACTCTCCCCACACTAATACACCTTTGCTAAAGCTTTATTACAGTGGTCTCCAACACGGTGCCCGCAGGCACCAGGTAGCCTGCGGGACGGCTATGAGGCGCCCCCAGCACACTTTCTAAAAATAGCCAACAGGTGGCCTGCAGATCACGCTCTAAAAACACGCTCCATTGTGAAGTTTTCAATAGATATTTAAGTCTAGACCAGAACCATTTTAAGAATGTATGTAGCCATACATCTGTAACATTAAATTGATATTGGTGATACCTTACAAATTGTAGCTGCGTTACATTTTAGCCTTTGGCTCCAAATCCATTTCCCATTCAATCTTTAAACAACAACGGAAGCGGAGCGCATACACGCTGCTCGCATGCATAGACAGTAAAGGGGGAAAAAACTTGCTCGTCTGGTGTAGCCAAAGGAAACATATCTTTGCAAAAGTTCTGTGGCCATTTCATGTTCGTCAAATACGGTTCTTGCATGATCGTTCAAGGACTGAAAAACAATTGCTTTAGCTCACAGGTCTTTTCTCCTCCGTAGGCTACTGCCGTATAATAGCGCTGAAAATGTTGTGGCATGCATGACTGAGCAGGACTGTGCATGACCTTTTTTGTCAGATCATGGAGAGATTTCAGGTGTGCAATAACTTTAAAAGGAGTTTTCATATGTTAGGGTTGTATGGGCGATTACTACTGAAATGTTAAAACCGAATTGTCCACTGAAATCAGGACTTAAACAACCCCTGAATTCATAATGGTGGATGGGTATAAATTGGGTACAAATTGTAACCCAAATTATTAATTGCACAAAAATATTGTTTTTTTGTTAAAAAAATTGGATTAGATTCCCCATGCAAACTTTGAAATGAACAAACTGAACAAAAATGTTGGTAGTGTTGCATAGGCTATTGATATTAAAGTTGAAAATACAGTTGCTTAATATTTAAAGACTTATAGGCCTACACAATATTGATAATTTAAAAGTAAAAAATCACATAGGCCTATTATTTAGGAGGACTACCCTCGCAAAAAAAGGGGTGAGGGTATGTTTGTTTCAAATGAGTAGCCCTCCATATGATTTCGGATCTTCAGGTAGCCCTCATTCGCAAAAAGGTTGGAGACCCCTGCTTTATTATCATTTACTTACGTGCAGAGACAGTAACCTAAATATTCTTACTACCTAAATGAGTATCCTCCTCAGAGGTGAAAAATAAACATTTTTGAATAAGCTAAACCCATTTTACGCAAATTGCCATAGGCATAAGCTACCTTCAAATACAGTGAACTGAAGTCAATAGAGACCATACGCAACCATTGAATAGCTGTACCAAATCAAATGTTACATTATAGGTTTCATTATTACCATCGAAATTTAACCAATACCTTAACTCAATCAGCTTACAGCCTAACATGCAATTAATTTAGCTCTAGCCTAACTGACGTCTGCCTTGCTTTTTTTTTTTAAGTGCTTATCGTCTTCCACTCACGCCTCATTCAGGCTAGCTTTGAATGCACAGGTGGGTAGGCTGGGTGTAGGCTGAAGCCTTCCCCAGGAATATGGGGAGTATATGGCCTGGCATGTTTATTATGAACACTTGTGAACTAAACTAATGTTTCGATACCGATACCAAGTCAAGAATTTTTAAAAAATGCATTTGATTTGGGGGCCCCACCACCTTGACATAATCATCATCAGTAGTATTGAATATACTGTAGTGTGATCATTCACACCAGTGGCCATCCCAGATTCTGCTTGATTCTCTCCACACAAACACACATGGAAATGTCATATTTCATATATTCTGCATAATTACTAGTAAATATATTTAGCAATTTGAAAACTATTCTAAAACTATAACTATTTTTAAACTATTACATTTAGGCATATCTTTAATGTGGTGTTCTAGGTCTAATTGAGTGCACATTGGTGATGTGTAGGTGTAACTGAGTGCCTGTCACTTTAAGAGATACGTGAGTAATTGGCCTTGTCTCACGGTTTTAGTCTAGTGAATAAAAGTTGCACATAGCGCATAAGGATATGTGGATGCAATTAATTATGTTTTGTATGTCATTAGATAAAATAAATGTTCAAAAAATGTACAAGTCGAAGAAAATCTTTCTGGGATCATAGAAGAGATAAGTGTCTTGCAATGTTCATTAATGATTTTAGCGAGCACTATTGTCAAACGTGACCTGAGCTAGCGGGATAGTTAGCAAAGATCTCTCTTCAGATGTAAAAAAGTTTGCGAAGGTTGCTTAGCCTATTTCTAAATTACATTGAACCCAAATAGTAGGCCTAAATGACCAAAATCCCACAGCCTAGGTAGGTTAGCAACACAAACTTGAGAGATGCAAGTGTGTGCACTTACGTGTGTGTGAGGAGAAAAGACGCACAGTGACAGGTTAGGGGAGGCGCTAGAAGCATGCCTTGTGCACATGCATGTTACTTCAAAAGAACACGGTAATTCTCAAAAGTATCGATACTAATAAAATTAGGCATCGTGACATTTTTAATTTCAGGGTATTGCGATACTTTTGTAGTATCGGTGAACCGTGCAACACTAATGAACACATCACATCTCTTAAAACAGCCTAATCCTAGTGTCGTCCATAGCCTATCTTGCAGCATGCCAAAACCGACAGATATTTTAGCAGGGTTGCGGTGGCACTGGCTTACGAATCTCTACAATATGATAAGGCTTACGTGTTATGAGAGACTTTTCAAGCTGAGGCGAAGCTAAAGATGAGAAATATGCTGGACCAGCAGGTAAGACGGGATGGGAGTGCCACTCGCCCCAGCCTCGCCTGGACTCAAACAAAATTAATTTCTGTCAATTAAACCTCGCTACTATTTTCTTATCAGGGCAGATTTATTGATGGGTAGCCTCATTTATTGTGATGTCCAAGTCCAATATTACTGTTTCTTTCACACATGCAATGAGTGATTTGGATGAGTCAGACAACGGGTAGCTTGCCTGTCTTCAGCTTAAAGTTAAATGAATACCATCGAAATTCTAATCAGTAAAAGCCTATTTTTAGCGGACATTTGTTCAAGTGTGTGTGTGTGTCACTCACTTTGTAGACGTAAAGGTACTCTCTAAGGAAGGCGGCCTGATGGGTGGGGTTGTATGCTGGTGTATGATTGTGTGTGTGTGTGTGTGTGTGTGTGTGTGTGTGTGTGTGTGTGTGTGGCTCACCTTGTAGACGTAAAGGTACTCTCTAAGGAAGACGGCCTGCTGGGTGGGGTTAAGCTGATGTATGATTGTGTGTGTGTGTGTGTGTGTGTGTGGCTCACCTTGTAGACGTAAAGGTACTCTCTAAGGAAGGCGGCCTGCTGGGTGGGGCTCTGCTGGCTGTCGTTGATGAGAATGTGTCTGAAGGCTGCTGCCGCATTGTCCGGCTGCTGGAGTGTGTAGGACTGCCGGCCAATGGTGAAGTTGATGTGGTCCTCCGCCAGTGACCAACCCTTCCCACGGTACACCTGGAGCGCTTGGCAGTAGCAGCGCAACGCGTGTCTCCGCTGAAAGTGGACATAGTCAAAAGGCAAAGGACAACAGAGTCAGGGAGATTGTGTGTGTGTGTGTGTGTGTGTGTGTGTGTGTGTGTGTGTGTGTGTGTGTGTGTGTAAAAGTGTGTGCATGTAGGGCTGAAGTGGTTGGTGAGCTTGTTTAAGTGTAAGGGGCTGAGTGTGTGTGTTTGTATCGTACCTGTCCAGCTTTGCTGTGAGCTTTGCACACAGTGTGTGTGTGTGTGTTTGGTAAGTGTAAGAGACCGAGTGTATGTGTGTGTTTGTACTGTACCTGTCCAGCTTTGCTATAGCGGTGTCCTGCCAGGATCATGTGGAAGGCAAACTTGCGCACCATCGGGTTACGCATATTAATGAAGCAGTGAGCCGCCTGCTCCAAAAGTAAAGCACTTCGCAAATCAGAGTCCTGCAATCACACATAGAGAAAGTGGAGGATTTAAAAGAACCTCCAAGAACAGTAATCAACAATCAGAGTTTCATTCACACACTCAGAATCATTATCACTTAAAATACCAAGAGCGTCCTAACAGCCATCAACCAATTGTGAGGTGTTGTGCTGAAATGTAGGAGTAGAATTCGTAGATACAAATGCTGCTCATCATAAGAGTGTATGCACCTCTTAAGGATATTTACACATGGAATGATTATGGAGGCACAATGGAGTTAATAGATTGAGAACACATATCTAAAGTGCACTGAAATTCAAGGCGTAGCATATCACCTAAGCATGTTAACATCTTGTGCGTCTACTGTAAATATCCCCTTCACCACGTGTGCGTGTTCAAACTTTTCTCTCCCGCCTCTTGCATGGTTTTACCCCAGTTTTCCTAGCACACCAAGTGGATTACTTTCGTTTCACATTTACAAGCGCGAGATGTTAAAATGCGCATATTAATATTTTACACTGTGGGTTTCAGTGTGATATTATGCGCATGCGCGATCTCATGTGATATGCATTAGCTCACTCTATCTGTGACTTCACTGTTGCGCCATAATATTATGACGATTTAAGTAAGTAAGTAAGTATATATACTCTTTTGATCCCGTGAGGGAAATTTGGTCTCTGCATTTATCCCAATCCGTGAATTAGTGAAACACACTCAGCACACAGTGAACACATGTGAGGTGAAGCACACACTAATCCCGGCGCAGTGAGCTGCCCGCAACAACAGCGGCGCTCGGGGAGCAGTGAGGGGTTAGGTGCCTTGCTTAAGGGCACTTCAGCCATGCCTACTCGTCGGGGTTCAAACCGGCTCCGGTAACAAGTCCAAAGCGCTAACCAGTAGGCCACGGCTGCCCCATTTATACTGAATTGATCCCTCAGATGTGAAGTAAAACCACACCAGTCATCTCAACATCTTGGTGGTTAAGTGGGCAGGTCACTGACAAATATCTAGTGTCATTTTAAAAACATATCCAACATGATTATTGCATTCTGTAAACTTCCCTCAAAATTTTAGGCTTAGGATATAGGTTCATCAACTCTCACTGATAAAGGGGGAAAAAATGTCTCAGCCATCAAAATATGTGCATGCACACACACACACACCTCGCTGGTCATCTTGATAAGCAGTGTAGCAGCGTCGGAGTACTTGGCCTGACTCTTCAGAATCTCAGCACTCAGTAGGGCACAGCGCTCGGCCAGCATCATGTTCCTGTGTACCACAGCACTCTGTCCATAAAATGTCCTCACAAAAGAAGTCATGCAACACACAAGAAAACTGGATAACGCTATTTAGCATATTATGTTAAACAAGTTATGATGCTCCTCATTCAATGTGCATACGGTAGCTTCTGACAAATTCAACAGTCAAACGTATACGTATACTCAAATGAATTCTGGCCAGGCCAATAGATATAGATACGTGTTTGTGTAAATGTTGTGTGTGTGTGTGTGTGTGTGTGTGTGTGTGCCTGTGAGTTGGTCTGTGAATGAGTCCATGCCGTACTTGCACACATCTCTGTACGTCTGGATGGCTGTATCCATGTAATGTGCTGGATACGGTCGAGGGGCTCCAGGCTGAAGAAAAGCAGAGACCGCAGCCATCTCCTGCAGAAGGGAAGCCGGAGAGGGAGAGACAAAGAAAGAAAGAAAGAAAAAAAAAAGAAAGAGTAAAGAGGAGAGAACAAGAGTAATTTCAATTGAATCAAGTGTGCGAGTGTGTGCACTCAGATGTCCTAGAAAAGCACAGAGCCATGTCTTCCTCATTACAGCAGAGGGAATCGAGCCAGAGAAGATGGAGGCCACATTCATCATATGTGAAATTATTTATATGTGAGCTTGTATTTCTCTACAGCGATTGTGCCGCTGTTCATGTGCGTGTGTCTGGGTAGGTCCCTTTCGGAACGTAAGTTCTACTTTGCTGTCAGGACATACAAGTACAAGTATGTGTGAGTGCACCTGCACTTGTTGTATTTCTACTTCTATTGTTCTAGATGGCTGAATGCAATATTGTTGATTTCTGGGTTTGTGTGTCCAATAAAACTGTCTATGTATAGTTTACAAACATAAATGCAAAGCCATAACTATGCAAGTTTGCAGGCTTGTGCGAGTCCATTCAACCTTGGGTGTATCTGAGCATATGTATGTGAGTTTGACTGCCTGTGTGTGTGTGTGTGTCTGCTTGCGTGTGTGTGTGTGTGGATATGCATCTTACCAGTGCGCCGGCTGCATACAGCATGGCCTGGTCGGAGAGGAAGTCCTTCTTGGCGGTGTGGTAGCAGCTGTAGGCCAGCTCATAGTGCTGCACCAGAAAGCACAGGTCGGCCATCTTACGGATCTGGAGCTCTGGCGCCTCTGGGGGATAGCTGTAACATCACAGGGGTCAGAGGTCAGTTTTAACAGGCTCTGGGTCCATCATAGATTCCACACCTTCTAGGGAAACATCTGGACAAGTAAAGAGGCCAATCTAAGATGGACAAAGTAGACACCCTCGCCAATTCTAATCTGGCCCGTACTACATTAGCAAGAGCAACACTCAAGTCACATGCTCTCTCTGTGTCACTAATGTCATACTCATTACGGCTAAATTGCAATAACGAATGTGTCTGTGGATCTCTGATCTCCACGACGACAGAAAGCAGCACACCGGCACTCTCCAGCACTGCAGCCTGCACCAAGAGGGAGGCAATCTCATGGCCCATTACTTGCTGAACACCAGGTCAAGGCAGTTCACACCAGTCAGATTGATCAGTCAGGCCACAACCACAACATCAGCAACTCAGCTGTGCGGTCACTTTACCAGTGCATTTACCTTGACCACACATTTTTAATTTGTATTGTATTTCACACCTAATACTCAATAATCAAAACAACATCTACATCTAAAACATGAAGAGTGCTTCTTTATGCCTTAATGAAAGAACCCTTTCTGCCAAAGAACATCACTGATTAGATTAAACAGTTTATTATTGAACAACACCATAAAAGGCACCAGCACACACTTCGCGTGTCAGTGAGGCATGCCTGCCAGAGAGACCTGCAACCCTCTCTGTGTAGCCAAAGCAGGGGAACATTATCTTCAGAGTAGGGGTGGAAAGATACACCTATTCGTACCCAACTGTGTAGCAGGGTTGTGGACAGTTCGAATTGCAATTCTGCTTCCTGTTTGCTACCTCGATTGAAATGCAAGTGAAATTCAAGAATTTAATTGGAATTTAAGAGCCAGTTTCAATTCAATTCTGGAATTTTGCACAAGCCTGCCATGTAGGTACAGGACGTTATGTTCAATACAGATGTGTACCGAATGTACCGAATGTAGTCTTTAACAGTAATAAACAGTAGGCTTTTTTGCCTGTGGAGCATGTTTCAAATAAGTTCCCACACAAACTTATTAAAGGCACACTATGCAAGATTTTCACCTTTATGAAACCAATTTGATGGTAAACGAACTTGTAATAGGCAAATCGTTCCCCTAGCATAGCTATACAGCATAGACGTAGCGAGTACCTACCGAGAAAACCAGCTAAGCAACTTCCAAGAGTGGCGCCCCACCAAAACTCGCGAGAATCATTACCTTGTCAGTTTGCTATTTACAATAGCAGAGTAACATAAATACTTCGCGACTCTAGAGGGAGCTCTAAACTCGCCAAATATACCTAAACCTGCATAGTATACCTTTAAATAGCGGACCATATGTCAGTTTAGTCCAGGGTATCTGCACATTTTCCAAGTGCAAATTCAAAGACTTTTAAGACCTTTTCAAAACATCTAAATGGAAAAAATTAAGACTATACCACGGCAAAAAGATACATACGATAACTTAAAATTGTTTTATGCAACAGTTTATTTTTTTCTACTAATTTTAACCCCACCCCATTTTGGATGTCTATAGAAGTTACCAAATATATTTTGGCGAAAGAAAAAATAAAAGTGTGTGAATTACCTTCACAGCTATAAATGCCCAATTTAAGGGTCTGGGCTGCTTGCTTTTGAAGCTGGCTGTACATATCTGGTTGTGCTTACTGGCTGAGGCTGACTGTTCTTCACCTGTATCTGTAGTAGCCTAGACTACTTGCCAAAGACATGTGCACTGGACTGGATTCCCTTCAATATTTTTTTCAAAGTTAGACTAAGCTATTTAAATATTTTAATAGGCTTACTTTATATAATTTACTATGTGCATCTATTGTCCCATATGCAGCACAGCAAATTAAAGTTAATCCACTACTTTACATTTTGCATACCAGTTGTATCTAAACTAACCAAAGCTTGACTGAAACATTGTAAAACCATTGACATTGACAGGTCCTCCTCGGATACTGCTGAAAACTGCTGGTCTCATCTCAAGCACGCATGTATTATGAACGCACGTTTTTTTTTTTTTTTTTTATGTAGCCAGTCGCCGACATTCAAAAAAAATATGCGGCTATATTTAACAACTTTTGCGAAGTAGGCCTTCTGGGAAAGGCTGGCAAGCAAGCTGCTGACAGATATTACAGGTATTATAACTTACAGATATTTTCTACCCTAGGCTAAGCCAGCAACATGCTGGAAAGATGCAAACAGATCAACTTAACGTGTACAGTATTTCCTCCTGATTGCGAAAACGTTTGTTTTCTTTTTCTGTCAGTCCGTGGTTCCTTCATAAATTGCGCAGCAAATTATCAGACGAGTGACAGAAGCACCGCACATAATTTGACCAGCAGTCTTCGCGTCCATAGTTTGTGAAACCATGCTGCGTCCGAGCAAAGATCTAGATGCCTAGCGCAACTTCAAAAAGGAGGACAAATGAGTGTCCGGCTTGAGGCTGCGCCGGACACCGGACAGAGCTTTTAAAATCCATATGTCCGGCCTAAATTCGAACGTATGGTCACCCTATCGCTAACTGGCTTATCAACTTTCTCCCGCTCATTCTACTGCTTATGTAGGCTACTTGCGTATCTCTCAGGCCTAGGCTACACCACGAAAACGTCAGGCATATTTGTACATATTATTACCGTTTTCACACCTTTATTAACCACACCTGTGAAAAACATCTTCACTCTGCAACCACTACACTTCCTCCCGTAGCCTTATATAGTCACTTATACAATTGCGTTTTAAATACACAAAACCAGATGGATGGAGACCTTTCACTCGCTCTCTTGCACTCGCTCACTCGCTGGCGGTCCCATATACGCAAATTTAATACCTCCCTTTCGAAAATTCAAGACAGCCGCGACAATTTAAGACTTTTTTTAGGCCTTAGAAACAGAAAGTTGTATTTAAGACTTTTTAAGGATCCGCGGGAACCCTGTTAGTCAATTAGCACCCAAAAAACATTTGACCTCCTTTTCAAAATGTTATTTCCTGTTGCGCATCAGCAATAATGTCAGTGAATTTTAGGCTTGCAGTACCTACAGGTATACTGTATCGAAAATGTGACTTCGAAACAACGACAAATTCTGCATCATAATCATAATATCATAATATAATATAATATTAAGTTGCTTGCTGTGACGTGCATACACACAGTGTGTGTGTGTGTGTGAGCGAGCGAGTGTACAAGTGTATGACTCACAGTAGTCCAGCAGTGTTCTTCAGCTCACTGATACTCTTCTCAGGGACCTTCCCCCCACCAAACCACTTCTTAGTGGCCGAGAACAACGACCTGCTCAAGCCCTTCCGAGATACCAGCTGAAAGAGACACAGAAAAGTCAAAACACACAGAGAGAGAGAGAGAGAGAGAGAGAGAAAAGAAAGAAAGAAAGAAAGAAAGAAAGAAAGAAAGAAAGAAAGAAAGAGAGAGAAAAAGAGAAAGGTGGTGGAAATGAGAGTAAAAGGGAGGAAGAGAGACACAGCAAAGTCAAAATAGAGAAAGGAGCAGAGACGGGCACAAGAGCTGTTCAAATTGAGAGTAAATTCATGGTCATCAATCATGAAGCGGAGAGGCTACTGAGAACAGGAGATCTATATAATGAGCTTTTGTTCTCCCCCTCACTCCTGCCCACACACACACACACACACACACACCTTGCAAAACTACAACACTTTTATTAGTAATGTCAGTAATTGTAGCTAACTGTGACAGAAGTTCCCTGCATTTGTGAAGAGCGCTGCATGAAACATCTCGCTCAATTAAGGGACAAAGTGATAAGACGAGACAATGTGAGCACTCAAGGATACACAAAATAACCACGGCCACTGTCACAGAAATGACAGACACTTTTTCTCAAAAACCAATTCATTCACAAACCAATTCGCTTTGTTGTCAGACTCAGACTCACTCGCTCTCCTCCAGCCAAATGATATGCCAGGGCTCCAGCCAAAAAAGAGGGACTTTAATAGCAAAATAATGGTGAGTGGTGTGTTAGTCTAAGTGGACCGGAAAAGCAGGAAAAGATTACCTAGATGCATCTCCCTGTGAGTGTGAGTGCGTGCGTGAGTGCGTGTGTGTGAGCGCATGTGTCTGTGTCTGTGTGTCTGCATGCGTGCACCTGTGCGTGTGTGTGTGTGAACACAAACATCCACATCAGGTCACTACGTGGGGTGTGTGTGCACACGCATAGCCGAGCCGGCGAGTGCCCACCTGGTCATTGAGCTGTCGGATGTTCTTCTCAATATGGGGCAGCAGGCCTCTGAAGGTGAACTCCTGGATGAACTGGCGGATGCGGTCGTGGTCAGTGAGGGTGAGCCAAGCCCCATGGGTGCCACTGGACGATGGAAGGGCCACCGCTCCTCCTCCTCCTCCGGGGCCGCCGGGCTTAGGGTCACGCGCCTCCTC
Source organism: Alosa alosa (assembly GCF_017589495.1). Taxonomy (NCBI): domain Eukaryota; kingdom Metazoa; phylum Chordata; class Actinopteri; order Clupeiformes; family Clupeidae; genus Alosa; species Alosa alosa. The sequence goes on from NC_063197.1 coordinate 9,472,971, forward strand.
GCCTTCCAGTGACTCACCCCCCTGCCCGGGCAGAACTGGCTCCGCCGACTGGTCCAGCTGGAGAGGGTGCTCGTCCAGATTGTTGGACATGCCATCTGAGGAAGAACAACAAATTCTATTTCTATTTGTAATTATTTGATTATGTTCCATTTTTGAAAGTGCTTTAGGACAATGCTGCATGGTAATTGTGCACTCTTAATCAATTGAAATTGAAACTGAAATAAACTTAACGATCACTATTAAGGCCACAAACTTAAACAACACATACTCCTGAATGTGGCACGCACATGGTCCACTACCATTTTTATGGCGCTTTTTGAAAGTTGTGCGCAAAGTGTTTTATAGTGATTTAAGCCAAATCCTTTAGCCCTCTTAAAGCGAGCCAACAAACTAACACATCTATAAATACCGTCCTGTTGTCTAATTGTTTTTGTGGAATTAATAGTCTTGAATCTGGCATAAGTACAGTGTATACATGTAGTTGAAACATTTGATTCTCTCGAGCCAACCAGATGAACCCCTCTGTAAACTGTTCCAATTTCTATATGGAATCATGAGCACACTATGCTGTGTTCTCCACCTACTACCGCCTGAGCTACAAAGCCCAAGGGCTGAGGGGTCACCTTTAGTGGGGGTGTCTCCATCGTCCATCTTAGAAGAACTGTTGAGGTCATTATCAATGCTGTTGGTAGATGCGGTATCATCAAACACTTCCTACACACAAATAAAACGCACACAAAGAGCATATTTAGAAAAAAAAGAAATAAATAATTTGTCCAATAAGTATGTTTGAGGCTGTATCTGGCTATCGGAGTGTATGTGGAGTGTGTGTAATAAATACCATCTTGCAAGCACTGTGTGTGTGTGTGTGTGTGTGTGTGTGTGTGTAGCTCCTCTCAATTTTCTTTAATTGCACCTTCTTAACTCATTGAATGCCAAGCTGGTTTCGGGAGCTTTGTCCTTGAGTGCCAGCAATTAAAAGGTGAGACTTTAACCTCTTGGTGGGTGCAAACCGTGCATTTCTACACGCCTCTGTTCCTGAGAAATCCTAAGCTAAACAGTGGTTAGTTTTCATCAAAATCACTGTTTTTTTTCTAGAAATGGAGATATAACGTCTTTCATGAAATATGAAGTGTTGCCTGTTACTTACTTGTGTAAACTTTCCGGGAAGTGATCAGCGAGACCTGGCGAGACTGTCACCTAGTGATAGACCCACGAAAATGGCCTGGTTTTGACCTAACGTGCATGCGTGATTCGACCCAAAGCGGCAACCGAGTTATGATAAAATGTCCAGATAAAATGTCCAGACTGTGCGTTTTCATGAGTTTTCGATTGTCATATATTTAATTTCCATTCATCACAGAGTCCCCAAAATCACATATAAGGTGTGTTAAAGTGTCTAGTTTCGTAATTTAAAAGAAAAGCTAAAAACGTAATATTACGTTTTTGGCACTCTATGCATGGGAAGGAAAAATGTAATATTACGTTTTTGGCACTCAATGAGTTAAACTTGAATATGTTCAGCTTTACTTAACTCCTCTGTTACAGTAAACTACGCATATTTTGTGTGTGAAAACAAAAAGGGCACTTGAGAACATAATCTTGGGCCAGTTGCAGTCCTTGTGTGTACATGTGTTTTCTGCAGGTACTGGCTCCAGGGGTCATACCTGTGTGTGTGCTTTCTGCAGGTACTGGCTCCAGGGGTCATACCTGTGTGTGTGTTTTCTGCAGGTACTGGCTCCAGGGGTCATACCTGTGTGTGTGTTTTCTGCAGGTACTGGCTCCAGGAGTCATACCTGTGTGTGTGTTTTCTGCAGGTACTGGCTCCAGGGGTCAGGGATCTGCTCCTCAGAGCCCACAGCTCCTCCCTGTCTGGAGTTGATCTTGAGCAGGTAGCATGCCTGAGAGCCGTACCGCTGCTTCATATCCTCATACACACTCTCCGCTCTGAGACAAAAAGAGAGAGGGGAGGGGGAGATAGAGAGAAAGAGTCAGAGAGTAAAAAGAGAAAGAAAGAGAGAAATAGAGAGGGTGAGTGAGGACATTAGGGTAAGACATCCATTCCATTATAGCATCATGCATCACACAGAGAGAGAGAGGGAAAGAGAGAGAGACAGTGTGTGTGTGCCGGAAATTATGTGGGTGAGCACACAGCCCACGCTTCTGCTCCTCTTCCGTCTCTCTCCAATCGCCTGCCGCCACACACACCACACACACACACACACACACACACACACACACACACACACACACACAGTGACTGGAGCTCAAGCGTGTGTGGGTTACTAAATCTCATAGCAAGGGGTCCAAAAGCCTGAGTCAACTGCCATACACTACTTTAGTTCTGCAGGAGTTAGTTAACACAAGTGAATTAAACTTTGTTTGATATACACTGCCGTTCAAAAGTTTGGGGTCACTTAGAAATTCCCATACTACTCCATTATAGATCAGCTTAAACATCAGCCATTTCTTTCTACATTAATGACTCCAAACTTTTGAACGGAAGTGTTAACTGGATATATATATAGCAAAGTCTGTATGGCATCACACACACACGCACACGCACATACACACACCTCTGCTCATCTCCATCACTAATGTCATGCAGGAGGACGTAGTATTTGAGCGTGTTGGGGATGAACCAGCGTGGGTGGGTGTACTCTCCGCTGTGCTGGATCTTGTGCTGCTCCTGGGACAGCTTCAGAAACTGATCCAGAGGCACCGTCTCCGACGACGACACAACCAGCATGCCTGGACACACTCGGTCAAGGAACGCATGTCAGACCCGGCAGGAAAGATGGCAAGAGTGTGTGAGTGTGAGTGTGTGTGTGTGTGATTAAGTGACAGATGAGACCAACACATACGCTTGCATTTTTCAAATCTTGCATTGCCACATGGAAATTGTTTTGTGAACATCATGTCTACATTGACACCACGTGTAAAGCATTTACAATCTCATCAGTTTCCTTTCCTTTGTTAACTACAAAGGCTGCCATACAAGAGGCACTAGGAATCTGAGGGTTTGCTGTATGTTGCCGTTGTGCCTCATGTCTGGGACTCCTCGGTGTGCATATGTTAAGGATACAGGCCAGGTAGTGGCTGAGGAACTCATGCTCAGACCCAGGCATGGACTGCAGGAAGATCTCCCTGTAAGCTTCAAACCAGGGGGTCGTCGCTAAGAACACACACACACACACACGGATAGAAAGAAGTGTTTGTGAAAGTGGGAAATAGACGTCAACTTCCCCACCGAAAACTGGTTAATAAACCTGTTCCCTTTTCTCTGTCAAACAAACCAGTCATAAAAATAGTAACAGACAAAAGGAGAGGAATATGTCAGGCAACAACTTTGATCATGTTTTGAATTAACACTGAGCATGTCAGGGGTGGCTGACAGGGGAGACTGGCTGAGAGCGGTTAGCGTCACACTGATTTGAGCTGTGAGATACCTACCCAATCAACTTTACATTTTACATACATCCACCAATCACGGTAGATAACAGGAATGATGTCATACCATTATCACATATGCACAAAGTACTTATAAGATCTTCAGACAACACTAGAAAGAAAAACACATTCAAACACACAAAAGGTGTGTGTGAGCACATGTAGGGAAGACAGGAACATCGTGGACACAGAAGTCGGGCCAGATTTATCTTGTGCACACTGGCCACCTAAAGAAAGCACTACAGCGGCTAGGGCAGAGGAAGTTTCGGCTAGAGGAAGACGTTAAGGAGGAGGAGGGAACAGGAAGAAGAAACAACAAAAAAAAAGTGAAATGACTCACAGCTGGGACCATTACATTCAGAATGTATATTTCAGAGAAAAGTTTAGCTTAGACTGTGGATGTTTGAGGGAATACTTGAGATTCTCTGCTTTTCTACATGCAGTGAGTCATTCACTGGGTTAAATAGAGTCTTTGAAAGGACGAGAACACCACCACCTTGAGAGAGGAACTGGAGAGAGAGAGGAGAGTTCACTACGTGGCTTGGCTACGGAAAGAGAGAGGGGGCAGAAAAGTTGAGCGCTACGCTACGAGGAGGTGAAATGGGGAGGCAATCGCAGGGTGCAGACACACATGACAATACGATGACTCGTACTGTCTCACACATTCAACACGCACACTAGTGTTAATTTCGTCAGACGAGACGAGAGGAAATATATTCGTCAACAACCTTTTTTTTCATGACTAAGACGAGATGATGACGAGACGGCAGTAATGTCCTGAAACACTGACTAAGACTATCTTAAGATGCATTATTGTTGTGAAAGAAGGCAGAGACTAAAATGTTTTGCATGAAATAAAAACTAAGATAAAATCTCTCTTCATTTTCATCTACAAAATGAGAAGACAGAATATCTAGCTGTTACGTTTTCAAAATATTCCGAATAAGTTCATACGCAACAGCTTTCCTGTAGGCTAGTCTACGTGCTGTTGCTGCAACCCTGTGGCTGCAACACGAAACTACATGGAACAAGAACACTGGAGATTTTTGCCAGAGTTAGCAAGCTAACTACCTAAGCTTTATGCCACAATGCTACATACCCAGAAGTTGAAGCTTCTCTCATACAAATTAACATCCCCCAGAATGTCCATACGAAAATGTTCAGCATGTAATGTCAACTATTTAACTAGTTAGACTGATGATGCAAAGTTTGCTAGCAAGTAAGCTAATATGGAAAGTTAAGCTAGCAAGTTAGCTATGGCTAAGATGAAAAGTCTGTTTGGGGAATGTGTTGTGTTTGGGTGTATATAAGCCATCTAGCGGTAGGAGTAAAACATTAATACTTTGGTTCACGACAGTGTTTCTCAAACTTTTTCAGTTTCAGGACCATAAGTAACCCTAGCTAAAAAAAAGATTAGACCTACTTCAACAGTAGCCTATAATTAGTCTACACTATAGGCCTACTCACTGAACCACCTTGCTTATTGTCTTTGCACTTTGCTTATTGTGTGGATTCATACTGTATGATTTAAACTGGCATATCTTACATAGACAGTGTTGCAGAACTGTTTTTTACATACAAGTTGGTTCAATATTGTAAACAACTCATCTATATTATATTTTACCACGCTTTGCTCAAGGACCACTTGGGATAGCTTGCGGACACTAGTGATTTCCTGACCACACTTTGAGAAACACTGGTCTACGAATATGACAGTGGTCCAGTCGAATCTTTTACTGTCTATGGTCAAATCCCAGCCGAGCTATAACTGTAGCTCAACTTACCTGTGCATGTAAACATACTGACTGACAAAAAATCAGAATGAGTAATTATAACAGACGAGTAGCCCTGTGGACACACAATATTGTTGGAAAATTGAGATGTGTGAAACACTATTTGACTCAAATGGTAATCAGAAATAATTTGTTATAAAAAAAAGACTAAAATGTGTTGACTAAAACTGACTAAGACTAAGATACCTTTAGTTTTCTTTTGACTAAAACTAGACTAAAATGACGAGACTTTTAGTCGACTAAACTTCACTAACAAAAATTATATTTGAATGACTAAATATGACAAAGACTAAAAAGGACATTTCGTCACAAGACTAAGACTAAGACTAAATTAAAAATAGGTGACAAAATTAACACTAACGCACACATACAAATTTGACACATGCACACACAAATACATACTGAGACACACCTACATGCACACACACACACACACAAATCACTCATCGTTCGCTCTCTCTCACACACAAATTTGACACACGCACCCCCTGCTGGTGCCTGTGAGTACCTGTGAAGTGACTGCTGGAGCTGAGCTGGGTGAGAGTGTCCCTCCAGCTGGAGTACCATGGCACGCTCGCTTTTAACGAGCGATCTGAGAGGAGAGAGCCAGGCACTGCGTTAACCACCACGTGTGCATAGAAACACACACACACACACACACACACACACACAGATGGAGTTAAGGGGAAGGGCTTACTCAGAGGTGTGAAAGTCCTTTTACTCAGTGTGTTAAGCACACTGACTCTCTCGAACACGAACACGAACACACACACACACACACAGTCAGCTGCTTTCCTGGGTCCCTTGAGCTATTCAGTGGGCCAGAAACACTCAGGCAGATGCTATTTCAGCACACTCAGTGTGTGTGTGTGTGTGTTTCTGAAAACTACACTCAGTCCATATGTGTGTGTGTGTGTGTGTGTGTGTGTGTGTGTATGTGTGTGTATGTATGCATGTATGTGTATGTATGTATGTATGTATGTATGTGCTGTACACAAGAGATTTCAACTGGGAGAACCACTCCCTGACCATCAGTGATCAGTTCTCCATGACATGGACTACGGCATAGTGTGAGAATAGCACTGATGGAGGAGCCCAGGAGGCAGTGACCTATCAAACACACAAAGTTATTAAATGTGCACACAAACAATCCTACACACTGCACCACGGATGTGAGTGTGTGTGTGTGAGTGAGTGAGTATGGGTACGAGTGTGTGTAATGTATGTTAAAACTCTTACCCGTCATCCAAGCCATAAGAATACGAAAGATGAAATAAAAAGGGATGAACGTCAGACAAAACGAAACCTCAGACACAGGCACACACACACACACACACACACACCAAAGTAACCCTTAGACACTCTCCCATTTTTGTGAGTCTGCTGCCCTCTCCAGGCTAACAGGGGTAATGTGCTATGTATGCCTTTCAGCTGTGTGTGAGTTAACAGATGTGCAAAAGGGTAATGTCAGTATAACCAGAAACCCACAGATAAACGCAAAAGCATCATAACAGAAACCATATGATAGCAATGCTCATATCTGAAAACAATACAAACAATTATTAAAACAAGGGTCATTATCTTTACCAACATTTTTGTGTGAGATGCTAAATCTTTTCTCTTTTGTCTCCTATACATATTATGCACCTTCTAAAGGTCCCTACTTTCCATTTCATATACATCACAAACACAAACAATGCTAGCTGTCTGTTAAACATAAAATACTCTTACACACACACACACATACACACAGCCATACATTTATACAAAGAGGCCAAAAACACACACATACTGTATGCATGCGTGCACACTCACCACTAATGTTGAGGTCATAGTCTCCCGCCGTGATGACGTTAGCGCTGGTCGTGTCGGGCGGCTGGCAGGTGGCCACGGCGTTGGTGAGGGCAGCACGGAGTGTGGCCGTATGGGGCGGGCGTGTGCTGATGCCCGTCACACAGACGCGCAGACTTCGCACCACCACCAGCTGGTTGTTGGGGTCTCGCAGGTGCCCTACGGCAACAGCACAAGGACAAAAGAGACAAATCCATCTTTCCTTTCCCCCTTTTTTTCCTTTGACATTTAGGCTTGCTAGCATTTCTCTTCCTGGGACAAATAGATAGGTCAAGCTGTGCTCCTTAGCTCTGGTCCTAGAATATTCTCTTACGCTACTCTTGCTCTCTCTGCTTTCCTGGCCTACCAGAGCACACTGACGCAACCAGCGTCTAATCAGGTGAGTGCGGATGATGAAGTGCAAGGAGACTCCTACTTCTGTTTGATTTAACACAAGCATCTAGTAATCTAACGTTTCATTTAAATCTTAAACAATTACAAGAAAATAAATAATACCTTTCACAATAATGTATTTACTTATCACGGAACATTTATGATATTTTGTGAAGCTTGGCATACTTGACATGGAGAAATCTACAACTCAATGACAAACTGAAAAAAACATAGTGTGTTGACAGAGCAAAGGCAGAATTTGGAGATTACTGATTATGTAAATGTTGGACTGACTGACACAGTGTCTGTGCTTCAAAAAATAAAAAACATCAGAGAACTGTTCACATTGAAGTTGGCAACACTAGTGTGGTTCAGTCTAAAACCCTGCTAAAGTATAGTCTTCAGACTAATGGATTTACATAGACAATGGATGCACAGAGAGGATGCAGACAAATTCTGATTGTAAGAATGTTGTGCACCATCAGCTGGGAAGGAAACAGGCCAAGGGTTTTAAACAGGCACACACACACACACACACACACACACACACACACACACAATCCTTCTACCAAAGAGTGTAAATCTCATTGCCAGACAGAGGTACACTACCAGTCAAAAGTTTGGAGACACTTAGAAATGTCCATTCCATTCCAATACCAGCTGAGATCATTTGCATTGTTTTTTTTACTCAGGGCAGCAGTTTTAAGATTACATTATGTGCTTACATAATTGCAAAAGGGTTCTCCAATGCTTTCTCAGTTAGCCTTTTAAAATGACAGATTAGTAAACAGAATGTGCCTTTGCAACATTGGCTGGTTGCAATGCAATTTCCCATTGCCAACCAACTAAGTTGCTAACAGGTTAGTAACTATGGTTTTGGGAAACTCACCCCTGTGTGCCAACAGTGTGGGTCTTGTCATTCTAGTGATTCAGGATTTTTGTAGCATAAAACACAAGTTAAAGTGTACTAATAAAGTCTATACATATGCATGTTACACTGAAAAATATGCTCATGAAAACCATTCTTCCCATCATGCAATACAGATCAAAATTTAATTCAAATTTGGACAAACATTCATAGCATCTTTCACCCCTTGAGTTAGTAAGCATTGTCTATCGCCCTTAAGCGGCTATGCTTTTGGTTAAATTTGTCTGTCTATTTATTAATACGAAGCATTATGCTACCGCCCCAATTTTCATGGAACCTGGTATTATGGCATGGGCAAAGCAAGGAGAGCCTGTTAGATTTTGGAGTAGACTCAGAGCTGCAACTAACGATTATCTTCATTGTCGATTCAATTTTCCGATTATTTTCTTGATTAATCTATTAGTTGTTTGATCGATAAAATGCCAGAAAATTGAGAAGAAATGTCGATCATTGTTTTCCACAGCCCAAGATTATGTCCTCACAAACCATGTTTTGTCCACACACCAAAGATATTTAGTTCACCGTCATAGGAGTAAGTAAAGCTGAAAATATTCAAGTTTAAGAGGCTACAGTCAGAGAATGTGCATGTAATTTCCTTTAAAAATGACAAATACCGATTAATCGATAATCAAAACAGTTGCCGATTCATTTAAGTCAACAATTAATTGATTAATCGTTGCAGCCCTAGCGCCTTGGCAAATTTAGTTTCACTTTAGTCCCTCACTAATGTTGCACGATAGAGCAGGATGTCGGACACCCTCTTCTGGTTCACCATGTTTTAAATGCTAATGCCAACATACTTCATTGACACAACATAGAACATAGGTCATTGAAAGCTAAAGGGTGTGAGCTTCCAATCCCACCCTGCAAATCCTACCTGTGGGTCTCTACTTCTTAAGTTCAGCCAAAACAACAGAGGTCATTCCTATTTCCGGTGTTATCCCCATGATGTCAAAGACCCAGCTGGGTGGGCGCTCTGAGGCTGGAGTGCAGATTTCAGACTTCCACATTAAGGGCCCGTCCACACGGAGTCGCTTTTTAGGTTAAACGCAGAGGTTTTGCTTCGTCTTGGCCGAGCGTCCAAACGAATCCTGTAAACGCACTGCCCGAAACCGCACTTTTCTGATACCTGGTCCCAGAGTGGAGAAATCTGAAACCGTAGCCCGTTTGAATTCGTTTAGACAGCGAAACCGCACATCCTGCTTGTGTATCGATGATGTCAGCCACACCTCAGCTGCCCTGGACTTGCACTTATAGTATTGCCTAACAATACTAGTTTTCATACATGACATTACCTACAATTACACTCATTAAGATAAATATCACAACTGGTGCTGCGCATGGCCGATAGCTTATGACTTGGTGGACTGAACACTGTTTTTTTCCTGGTGTTTTTAATGCATTCTAGCTGTCAGTGGCCGAGAGAACTTAAGTTATTAGGAAAGTGCGGTGTAAGTTTAGGCTACATTAATTTGTGCGTAGTGCCAGTGTCATTCATTTATTTTACATGTCTTACAACATATATACATGCATTCAGTCGAGTGAAATAAGATTTAAGCATACAAAGACGCTTAGAACTCACGTTAAGGCGATGGTAGCACACAGAATGCAAATGCGCGATTTGATGCAGGCAAACATATTGACTGTTACTAACGAAGGTTTTATAGCAATATTATAAATGTGGCGACAGAATAGCCTAGAACTTGGGTAAGCCTTGCGTTTAGTAGCCTAATTGCGGTGATAGCCAAAACTAATGTGAATCACGGACTATCCTACAACCAAAGAAAGTAAAGGTGATTAGTAGGCCTACCTGCGTTAGCCAAATAAAGGACGGGACTGCACCCTTCACAAACCGTAAAATAAAGTTTATTAGTTTTACAGTTGACTACAGTTGACAGTTCATCATCAGTCCACACAAACAATTCTGGTTTCCTTACACTAGCCATTTTATTCTGTCTGTTTGTCATAGCCTATTCTGTCTGTTTGTAAAGCACAAACTTTGGTCAATTTCTGTAAAGAAACAGTGCCACCTATAGGCCTGGGGTATGAAGTAATGTGTTGAGTCATGTTGAGATGGATCCGTTTGGCTCTTCTATGGTTTTGGGATCTTCAAAAAGCGTCTGAAGACTTATCAATTTGCCTTGTTTCTAATTAGTTAATGTTCCTTACAGAGTTGCAGTTTGTATGCTTGTGGTTATTGTTATTACTCTACCAATTATATTTAGTCTATTAAATGGTATGTGTGTCATTTAGGCCATACTATAAACTGTTTAAATAAAACGTAATGTTAATGTAATGTTTATTGATGTCCTTGTAAGTCACATTGAACAAAAGTGTCTGCAAAGAACCATAAGCATAAACATAAGGTATGTGGCATCATGATCAACTGGTCTTAGATCTTTGGCCTGCTTAATACTGATTCAGAGAGGAGTGGAGTAGAGGAGCACTTGGGATTAAGAGAATTAGAATGAGCCTGTCCAGCAGTTCCACACTACAGAGATAACAGCCCGGTCAGACAGTGGTCTTTAAAGAGATGAATCCAAACAAAACTAGCCAAACAGAAGGCAGCACCCTGTTTGTTGACATTGAATAACATTAACCTTAACAGAACACTGACTTAGGTCAGGGGTTAAGAACATACTGAGTGTGGTAAAACGACAAGTGAATCTATTTGGGCTTCTTGGGTTCTATCCGTGAATATCCCTGGGTGTTGTTGGACGGAAGGGTTACCACACCGTTAGGAACACGAGTTCAGCAGCAGTCTATGATGCTGAGGGGAGGAGTGAGGACAAACCATCTGCTTTTACACACAACCAGTCTCAAATGGCCTGAGGACAGGTAACTTCCACTTGACAGGTGATGCTACAGACGAATACTGTTACTGTGAGACTGAGAACGTAACTGAGAAGTCAGAATCAGGATGCGCAACATACTATCTGAATGAAATAACGTCTACTGCACATTGTCAAATAATCTGAAATGACATGTTCTGTACCTACAGTCCAGCAAAGCCTGAATATTTCACCAGGATAGTGGAATCAAAATGGGGTTAAGTGGACAAAATGGAGCGTGCATAATATACCAAGCTACATAGCACGATTTATGGGAGTATATCTAACTGCAAAACGGTCCGATATGACCTGAGGTGAAGCTAGCTCCAGCTTTGGAGAGTTAACATTCCTGCGGCTGTATGCCACATCACCTCAGTCAACATGAATGTTGCCAGGCTACAGCTACGTTTACTTTTGACACAATTTCACAAGCTTTAAAAATGCTATCTTTGGCAAATAACGTTGCTGCTTCTCTGTTGGAGATGTATTCTTCCTGTCTTCGGGATAATCCCACTTCCTCAGCCAAAGGTGCAGCCAATTAGGCTAATCAAATAGCTGCCTAGATGCTAGCTAATACGCCCGGCCCAAGTTTGCGGTGCCTCTGTGGGCCTCGTTCAGAATCGTAATCCTAGTCGTGTTTGGAACGAAATGAGAGCTCGCAAACAGTAACAGCGTAAAGACAAAGGTTGACTACTCGAGTGGCTGCTCATGCGATCAGATGTCACGGTTGTGAAAGAGACAGAAGGCCGTTTTTATATTCCATGACTCACATATAAGCTAAGCTAATGTTAGCTTATTCGCAAGCGGTCTTCCTGTCACTTGACTGAGTGTGACAGAAATAGCTAGTCTAGCTTACTAGCCAGCTAACTTACGTTACTGGCGTTAGCTGAATAACTAGTGTTAGCCAAGTTGCTAGCGTCAGCTAATTTACTAGCATAGCTGGACTATTTAACTAGCGTTAGCGAAGTAATGTCTCCTCTCAGTAAACCCCTTTGAGTCCCATACCACTTAAAACCATGCCGTGAGTAACAGTTAATACCTTCAGAAGTGAGCCGACAGAAAGGCCGCAGAAGCTCCGGAAAATTCAGGTTGTTTTTGCGGGTGACTTTCTCTGCATCTTCGCTGCATAAGACGGCAACCATCGGAACGAAGGAGTCCTGGATGAACTCCTGAACTGACTGAACGCACTGAGCCATTGCTTTGCTGGTCTTGGTTTCTCAACCAGCACCAATTACTGAATGGCTCCGTTATTTACTCTTGCCAAGAGAACGGCTCTTGAGTTGAAAACAACTCCCTTAGTGACAGCCCGAAGCGGCCATGTTGAAACCTCCAGTACCCTGCTGATCGATTCTCATCCCGACAGCCACCACGGCTGTCATGTGATCACCGAAGTAGCAGCCTACTCAGAGACAGCAAAGATACAGCTATTCTGTCACAATACAACGATAACGTAGGCTATGTAGTTCTAGGCCTACCCTATGGGCCTACCCTATGTTGCAGACTAGTCTACATCTGACCTACTAATCATCCGCTTCCTTCCTTTTTTTTTTTTTTTTTTAAAGAAACCAAACTTCAAAACAACTTCATAAACATAACTAAATCAATGTCCTGTGTGGATCAGATTTGAACCCTTTAGTTAAAGCTGGCCTTTAGGCCACAACATAATAATAAAAAATACATAGGCCTGGGTGTTGTGGTTGTGAATTAAGTTGTTTTAAAAATAAATCATTTTGCATGTATCTGCATGTCTCATACATTCTCTTTGGGGGCTGCGCCCCATGTTTGAAATGTGAAACACCCCTAATTTTTGCTCAACCATTTTGATAAGTTCCATCAAGTGTTTTCCTTTAATTGGCTTTTAGAAATATTCTTAATAGAAAAAGAAGAAAAGAAAAGAAAAATGTCATGTCAATCAAATGTCATGTGTGTTGATGTCAATCACACACACACACACACACACACAATAACACATTACAACACATGCCTTGTTTAAAACTCTGACATGTAGAATTTTAATTAAATGTACCATAAAGAGTTGTCTAGCCTGTAAGACGAATGTTTTCAATTATTCAGTCAGCTGTTTTCCTAGCAATACAGGCCATCTAACTTCATAGTTTAAAACTATAAAAACCATGCACTAACCAAATTGCCATGCCTATGCCATAAAGTGTGTGTGTGTGTGTGTGTGTGTGTGTGTGTGTGTGTGTGTGTGTGTGTGTGTGTGTGTGGTGTGGTGTGTGTGTGTGTGTGTGTGTGTGTGTGTGTGTGTGTGTGGTGTGTGTGTGTGTGTGTGTGTGTGTGTGTGTGTGTGTGTGTGAAGGCGGGTGCAAGAAAGTCCCTGTGTTATTGTGAGTTCTTTGGCCAGAGGTATATGGGCGGAGAATTGATGGGAACTCAACAGATTAAGACAGGAACTAGAAATGAGTTAGAAGACGAAGAGAGAGGACCGAAAAATGGATGCTGAAGAGAAGAAGTGCCCTGTTTGTCAGGACAAACTGCAAGAACCTACACAGCTCCTCGAATGTAACCATGAGTAAGTTGCATTTCTTTTATTGCATTATCTTTCTTTCACTCATAAACACAGACTACACACACATAATGACTATACTGAATTGGTATCCAGCTTTCAGCAAGTTAGCATCAAGCTGCATTATGTTTAAATGTCCACAACCTTACATGATTCAAAGTCAGAGGGTGTCTTAGTATTATATATTTGTAAACATGAACTTATATTAACTTACTTACATTAAAAATTGACTAAACTTAGTCAAAGGAAGATACTTTTGAACTGTAATGGATGTGGTGAACTGCCAAGATGTAGATGTAGAAGATGCAGAAGAACTGCCTGTTACCATGTTTGTTACCTATTCTAAATCTGTTCAGTTGTTACCGGGAATTGGTTAAAGTCAGCTGAAGTGAAAGTGTTTTGTTCATTACTGTGTTGGCGTGACGTGGGGAATACCAGTGGAAAAATCCCTCAGCAAACTTTCAGTTTCATATTTCATAAGAAAACCAAATTTTTCTTATTTGTCTGTTTCTATATTTCCATTAGTCTGTTTCTATATTTCCCTTTGTCTGTTTCTATATTTCCCTTCCCCCTCCCCCCTCTCTCTGTATTTGGTAGGTTCTGTCAGAGTTGTCTCCAGCAGTCAATTCACTACAGGAAACATTGCCCAGTGTGCAGGAAACCAGTGAATGGCGATCAGCCCACAGCAGTGCCCGCAGTGTCCAACCAAACAAGACGCTCAAGAGTAAGTCCAGCATGGAATACACACACACACACACACACACACACACACAGCTGAGAGAATGAGAGACCAACAGATAAAGACAGAGAGATGGACAGATAAATCTTGCTAAATAACTCTCTCGCTTGTTTACCCAGGTGAGATATGGTCGTTCCAGAGATCCTGTCATTAGCCCTATCATAGCATCTCCATTTGGTCCCTCCGTTTTTGCTGGCATATGGAGGTAAGGCTCAACATCACCTGTACACTACTGTACACTACTGTAACTTGTAAAAGGAGTAAACAAAAAAGGTGATTATGCAATTTTGCATTTAACTGCTCTCTCTCTCTCTCTCTCTCTCTCTCTTGTCATCTTCCCAACCACGCTTTTCTGTCAAATCAGGCAGCGGAGTGCTCCTCCACACCAGTTTGGATCCTCCAACCCAAGCTTTGCATCACTCTATGCCCCTCATGTCCTCAGGCCACCACAACCACCAGTGTTTCCATCTACTGTAGCACAATCTACTGTTCCTGCTGGTCTGCCCCTTATAAGACCATTCCGGAATTACACCATTCCTCAGGTGGATGTGTACGGTCACGGTGACTTCTCCGTTTTCAATGAAGAAAATGAGTGAGTCCACAATATGAAAGTAACGAAGGGCAAGCAGTTTGGTGGAGAGCAGGAGCAGGGTTATTACGGTCATTCTCATAAAACCTGAAAAAGTATCTGTTATATCATCTATTATAGACATTCCTCATAATAGTGTTAATTTCGTCAGACGAGACGAGAGGAAATATATTCGTCAACAACCTTTTTTTTCATGACTAAGACGAGATGATGACGAGACGGCAGTAATGTCCTGAAACACTGACTAAGACTATCTTAAGATGCATTATTGTTGACGAAAGAAGACGAGACTAAAATGTTTTGCATGAAATAAAAACTAAGATAAAATCTCTCTTCATTTTCATCTACAAAATGAGAAGACAGAATATCTAGCTGTTACGTTTTCAAAATATTCCGAATAAGTTCATACGCAACAGCTTTCCTGTAGGCTAGTCTACGCGGCTGTTTCTGCAACCCTGTGGCTGCAACACTAAACTACATGGAACAAGAACACTGGAGATTTTTGCCAGAGTTAGCAAGCTAACTACCTAAGCTTTATGCCACAATGCTACATACCCAGAAGTTGAAGCTTCTCTCATACAAATTAACATCCCCCAGAATGTCCATACGAAAATGTTCAGCATGTAATGTCAACTATTTAACTAGTTAGACTGATGATGCAAAGTTTGCTAGCAAGTAAGCTAATATGGAAAGTTCGGTAGCAAGTTAGCTATGGCTAAGATGAAAGTCTGTTTGGGGAATGTGTTGTGTTTGGGTGTATATCGCCATCTAGCTTGTATGGAGTAAAACATTAATACTTTATTCATTTACAGTGTTTCTCAAACTTTTTCAGTTTCAGGACCATAAGTAACCCTAGCTAAAAAAAAAAGATTAGACCTACTTCAACAGTAGCCTATAATTAGTCTACACTATAGGCCTACTCACTGAACCACCTTGCTTATTGTCTTTGCACTTTGCTTATTGTGTGGATTCATACTGTATGATTTAAACTGGCATATCTTATATAGACAGTGTTGCAGAACTGTTTTTACATACAAGTTGGTTCAATATTGTAAACAACTCATCTATATTATATTTTACCACGCCTGCTCGCTGGACCACTTGGGATAGCTTTATGACACTAGTGATTTCCTGACCACACTTTGAGAAACACTGGTCTACTTAATATGACAGTGGTCCAGTCTAATCTTTTACTGTCTATGGTCAAATCCCAGCCGAAGCTATAACTGTAGCTCGACTTACCTGTGCATGTAAACATACTGACTGACAAAAAATCAGAATGAGTAATTATAACAGACGAGTAGCCCTGTGGACACACAATATTGTTGGAAAATTGAGATGTGTGAAACACTATTTGACTCAAATGGTAATCAGAAATAATTTGTTATAAAAAAAAGACTAAAATGTGTTGACTAAAACTGACTAAGACTAAGATACCTTTAGTTTTCTTTTGACTAAAACTAGACTAAAATGACGAGACTTTTAGTCGACTAAACTTCACTAACAAAAATGATATTTGAATGACTAAATATGACAAAGACTAAAAAGGACATTTCGTCACAAGACTAAGACTAAGACTAAATTAAAAATAGGTGACAAAATTAACACTACCTCATAAAACCTGAAAATCTAACTTAACCTAACCTAAACTAAACTAAAACTACTTTTGCACCAGTAAAAATAAACTGACAAAAACCGAACTGAAAGACTAAATAAAAATAAAAACTAATGACATTTTCAAAACTATAATAACTCTGAGCTGGAGTAATACAGTTCAAATAAATACTTATATGATAATATATTTAATTTGTCACATGAACAGACAGATGGGCAGTCTGCTGTTTGAGCAAGCATGGGCAGAGCAAAGAGGGCCACTGCTCAATAACAGGTGAGCTACACGATGTATGCATACATACAAAAGCACATGTGTGTTTTACAATCTCCCATGCTTGTCTATCCCACTGTGTGACGTGCGTGTGTGACGGCTGTAGCAGCAGGTTTGTTTTCTCTCTATTATGCTTGGCTCTGTTCTCTTTTCAGAGTGAGGGTGTTTGCTTGCCCCTACTGCCAGCAGGGGGGAATGGATGAGCTGGATCTGCGCGATCACTGCAATACCCACCACCAAAATAACCCCACCCCTGTGGTTGGTATCACTGTGACAAATACACACCCTCTCTGCCTCTTGGCCCCTCGGCCTCAAGACTGGCACAATTACTGACAAAAAAATTTTTTCAACCTGTTTGAGTGTGCTGTTTTAAAATAAGTTTCTCCTGCTAAGTCAAGTCTTGGCAGCTGAGTAAAAGAGAAGCCAGTGGTATGTTGGGGTTTCATCTCTCTCTCACTGTGCTCTTGGTTCTCCAGGTGTGTCCCGTGTGCGTGGCCCAACCACACGGAGATGAGAACTATTACAGTCGGAACTTCATTGGACACCTTAATTTGCGGCACAGTTACTACAGCGAAGATATCACTGTGAGTTCCTTTAGTCACACGCATACATGCACATGCCTAGTGTGGCTTCTTCCTGGTCAGAGGGTAGACTGGCGTGGCAACAGCACCAGCAGGGCCACCACACACACACACACACACACACACACTCACACATACAATGCACAAGCTCACAGAGAGAGAAACAAATACATAATACATTTCCAACCATAAACCTGTGTGTTATATCTTATTTGTGTTTTACAGAACACCCATCAAAGTGATGCCATGAATATGCAAGCGGCCATACTGGAGTCATTTCAGCTAAATTCTGATGCTGCTCAATGACCTGCAA